>NW_006299245.1:1961546-1962071 GCF_000327345.1 Myotis davidii | reverse complement strand
GTTCAATATCTTGCTCCCTCTCTTCTTCTGGCACCCCTATAATTCTGATGTTGGTTCGCTTGAAGTTGTCCCAGAGGCTCCTTACACTATCTTCATATTTTTTGGATTCTTTTTATTTGTTGTTTTTCCAGTTGGTTGTTTTTTGCTTCTTCGTATTTCAAATCTTTGACTTGATTCTTGTCAAAGATTCTAGTCTGCTGTTGGAACTCTATATAATATTCTTTATTTCAGTCAGTGTATACTTAATTTCTAGTTGTTCGTTTTTCATAACTTTGAGGGTCTCACTAGATTTATTGAGGGTCTCACTAAATTTATCAGTAGTTTCTAGAAAATTCTTGAAAAACCTTAAAAGTGTGGTTTTGAATTCTATATACAGTAGTTTGCTTTCATCCATTTCTGTCATTTGTGACCTGTTTCTTTGTCTCCACATTTTTTATGATTCCCTGTGTTGATAGAGTGGCTTTGTGTGCTAGGTGTCCTATAGGGCCCAGTGGCTCAGCCTCCCCAATTACTTGAGGTGGGAAA
>NW_006299245.1:1958044-1961468 GCF_000327345.1 Myotis davidii | reverse complement strand
GCAGGAACTATGGAGAGATTCCTCTTCTTTGTTTGGAGTTTGGAGGTGCCCAGATGAGGCCCAACTGTGAAGTACTGCAAGCTGCTGTGGGGCCTTGGGTCTTCTTTTGGAAGTTCTGGGTCTCTCTGACCCACCTGAAGTTTGTTAGGTAATTTTCAGATTGCAAAGGGCCAGGCTTTCATATGCAAAAGCATCTGGGCACAGCTTGGGTGGGGCGGGGTCTCAGGGAATCAACAGGGTGGAGCAAACAGCTATGGCTGATCCTCAGCTCTGCCCTAAGAGACCCCACCTCTGAGTGTCCCAGTAATCGCTGCAAGCACCTCTGAGAGAAAGCTGCCCTCGAGTTCTGATCAATGTCTGACAGTCCAGTTTCTCCCCGTATGAGTCTGGGTCTCCAGAGACTCGCTCGGAAATGGAGTTCAGAGCAGTGGAGAGCTTGAAACACACCCTCCAATTAAAAAGACAACTGTGTCCTCAGTTGCCAGCCCTTTCCATCTGCACCTCAGTACCGCTGCACTTTACTTCCACACTTCCTCTGAGTCTCAGTGTACTTTTCTCTTTCTTTCTAGTTGTAGAATTTCCACTCAGCCAGCTTCCTGTGGTTCTGGGTGATGTCCGTTTTGTCTTTTAGTTGTATTTTTGAAGTTGTTGTGCGAGGCAGCAATTTCTGGTGTTTACCTATGCCGCCATCTTGGTTTCTCCTCTCATTGGTTTTATTATTTTTATTTTTATATATTTATAACTGACAGTAAAACATATATTAAATATGGCAAAATATTTTGAAGATCATGGAACAATCATAATATCCATTGACTATGAAGATTGCTTTTCATAAATTCAGTTGTACAGTTTATGGTATCACACTAGCATGTAAAAATGGAATAGGTCAAAATATGGTCAATAAGCATGTTAAAGAATTTAATATCATCAATCATCACTGAAATGAAAATTAAACTTACAATAAGATTGAAATTCTTTACACTAATTAGAATGTCTAAATGAAAAATAACACAAAATTCTGCTGATAACTAAGAAGTCATTAGGACTCTCACACATTGCTGTTGGGTATGTATTCAAAAGAATACACTTTAGAAACCTGTCAGTTTCCTGAACAGTTAAATATGCATCTAGACCAGCCGTGGGCAAACTACGGCCAGCGGGCCGGATCCGGCCTGTTTGAAATGAATAAAACTATTGAAAAAAAAGACCGTACCCTTTTATGTAATGATGTTTACTTTGAATTTATATTAGTTCACACAAACACTCCATCCATGCTTTTGTTCCGGCCCTCCGGTCCAGTTTAAGAACCCATTGTGGCCCTGGAGTCAAAAAGTTTGCCCACCCCTGATCTAGACTATATCCCAGCAATCCACACGAAAAAAGATTTATACAAAAATATCTATAGCAGTTTCTCTCATAATACATATTTTGAAACAATCAAGAGAAAACAGACATACAAATAATGGGTATTCATATGATGGGAAATGACAATAATAAAAGAATGAATTACCAAACCCTCAACAACATGACTTCTCAATTATGTTTAAAGAATAGAGCATATATAAAAGAGCTATCAGAAAACAAAACATAAAATAGCTATAGGAAATCCTCATACATTAGTAATTACCCTAAATGTAAATGGACTGAATTCACCAATAAAGGCAGAGTAGCAGATTAGATAAGAAAAGTAAAACACAGTGGGGGTTAGAGGGCATGGGGGACAACAACACATATGTAATACCTTCATTGATAAAGAAAAAAAGAAAACAACCATGTGCTGCCTTCAAAAGACATATCTAAGCTGCAAAGACAAAGGTAGTTTCAAAGTAAAAGGGTAGAAAATGATTCTCCAAGCAAATAATATCCATAGAAAAGCAGGTGTACCACATTTATATGTGAAAAAATGTATTTCAAGATAAAAAGGTAACAAAAGACAAAATGGAAATTTTATAATAATAAAGGGGATAATACATCAAAAAGACATCATTATTTTTTATTGATTTTAGAGAGGGAGAGACAAACACTTATGTGAGAGAGCAACATTCATCAGCTGCCTCCTGCAAGGCCCCTATCAGGGATCAAACTTGCAATCCGATCATGTGCCCTAACTGAGAATTGAACCAGCCACCTTATGGTGCATGGGATGATGCTCAATCAATTAAGCCACACTTCTTAATATATATGTACCAAATCAGGGAATACCAAAATATAAAAAGCAACCAATAACAAAACTAAAGGGAGAAACAGACAAAAACACCATCATATTTGGGGACTGTAAAACTTCATTGACAGCTACAGATAGATCATGCAACTGGAAATTCAACCAAGAGATATAGGCCTTAAAAGACACATTCAACTAAATGGACATAGTTGACATTTACAGAGCCTGTCATTCCAGAACATCAGATCCAGGGCACCTGGAACATTCTCAAGTATAGACCATATGTTGAGTCACAAAACTAACCTCAACAAAATCAAGAATGTTGAAATTATACCAAGCATATTCTCTGACTATAATGCTTTGAAATTGAAAACCAACTGCAAAAAGGAAGCAAAGAAACCCACAATTATGTGGAGATTAAACAACATACTACTAAAAAAAAAAATGGGTCAAAGAAAAAATGAAAGGTGAGATCAAAAGATGTAGAGACAAATGAGAATGACAATACAACATATCAAAACTTCTGGGATGCAGCAAAAGGACTAATACGAGGGCTGTTTATATCATTATAGACCTCTCTAAAGAAATAAGAGCAGCCCCAAGTAAACAACCTAACATTAGACCTTAAAGAACTAGGAAAAGAACAAAAGCAACCCAAAGGCAACAGAAGGAAATAGTAATAATTAGAGCAGAATTGAATGAAATATAGAACAAAAAGATTACCTAACTCTGATACCAAAACTTGGCAAAAAACTACACACCAATATCTCTAATGAATATGGATGGAAAAATACAAAACAAAATACTAGCAAATTGAATACACTAATACATTGAAAAAATAATACAGCACAATAAAGTAGGGTTGATACCAGAGGCACAAGGATGATTCAACATATGCAAATAGAGCAATGTAATACACCCCATTGACAAAACAAAGGATAAAAATCATATAATCTTACCAATAGATGCAGAAAAAGCATTTGATAAGATACTATATCCATTTATAATGAAAACACTCAATAAAATAGGTATGGAAGGAAACTGCCTCAACATAATGAAGGCCATATGAGAAACCCCAGCCAATATCATACTCAATGGTGAAAAACTGAAAGCTTTTCCTTTAAAGTCAAGAACAAGACAACCATTCCCACTCTTAATTAACACAGATCTGGAATTCCTAGCCAAAGCAATCAGGCAAGAGAAAGAAATAGAAGGCATCCAAATTGGGAAAGAAGAAGTAAAAGTGTCACTTTTTTGCAGATG
>NW_006299245.1:1944515-1957354 GCF_000327345.1 Myotis davidii | reverse complement strand
TTACAGCAGCATGGATGGAATCGGAGAGCATTATGCTAAGTGAAATAAGCCAAGCAGTGAAAGAAAAATACCACGTGATCTCATTCATATATGGATAGTAAAGACCATTATAACTTGGTGAACAAAAAGATAGATTCAGAGGCAGAGAAGCATTGAACAGACTGTGAAATTACAGAGGGAAGGCAGGGGAGGGTTGGGGGGTAGGGTAAGAAACCGACCAAAGGACTTGTATGCATCCATATAAGCATAACCAAGGGACACAGACACTAGGGGGGTGAGGGCATGTGCCAGGGGGAGGAGGAGGGAAGCGGGTGGAGGTCACTAGTGGAAAAAGGAGACATATCTTCTACTAATTGTAGTACTTTGAACAATTAAAAAAAATGCCAGGGTCCAACAAACAAAAATAAAAAGAGAGATTGAAAGTTATAATGAAGTTAAAAGGTATTTCTAAGCCAGTTAGTGAAAGATAAATACCACATGATCTCACTCATTTATGGATAATAAAGAACATTACAAACTGTTGAACAAAAATAGATAGAGGCAAAGAAGCATTGAATAGACTGTTAAACTACAGCAGGAAGGTAGGGCAGGGTTGGGTTGGGGGGTAAGAGATCAACCAAAGGACTTGTATGCATGCATATAAGCACAACCAACAGATGCAAGACACCAGGGGAGAGGAGATAGGGGAAGAAGGGGTGTGTGGGGGGGGGGGCGGTCAGGGGGAAAAAAAGAGACATATGTACTACAATTTGTAATACCTTAATAAAATTTAAAAAATTCAAATAGAAAAAAAATATTTCTTATTCATGGGTAGGAAGAATCAACATATTTAAATTGACCATATTGTCCAAAGAAATATACAGATTTCATGCAATCCTCATCAAAATCCTAATGCCATTTTTAAAAAGTAGAATAAAAATCATCAGAATTATATGGAATCACAAAAGACCCCCCAAAACCAAAGCAATCCTGAGAAAAAAGAATGAAGCTGAATGTATAAAACTCCCTGACTTAAAATTATAATACAAAGTGACAATAATCAATAGAACATGGTATTAGCAGAAAAATAACTACATGGAACAATGGATCAGAATTGAGAGCCCAGAAATAAAACCACAGAAGACAAAAATATACAATTGGGAAAAAAGAGAGAGAGGAAAAAAAGACTCAAATAAATGGTGCTGGGAGAATTGGAAAGCCACACACAAAAGAATGAAACTATATTTTTGTCCTTTGTACAAAAATTAATTCAAAATGGACCTATGACCTAAATGGAAGATCTGAAACAAATTACACGGAAGAAAACATAGGTAATAAACTTATGGACCTTGGTCATAGAGAACATTGTATGAATTTGAGACTAAAGGCAAGGGAAGCAAAGGCAAAAATGAATGAATGGGACTATATCACACTAAAAAGTTTCTGCACAGCATAAGAAACCACTGACAAAACAAAAAGGCAACCAACCAAATGGGAGGTGATATTTGCAAACAGTTCCAACAAGCAGTTAATATCCAAAATATATAAAGAACTCAGACAACTCAACACCAAACAATCCAATTAATAAATGGGCAAAATACCTGAACAGTGCCTCTCCCAAGAAGACACAGCCATCAAATATATGAAATATATTCCAATTCACTAGCTATTAGGGAAATATAAATCAAAACTACAATGAGATACCACTTCACACCTGTTAGAATGGCTATTATCAACAAGAGAAGTAATAAAAAGTGTTGGAGAGGATGTTCTTTTTCATTAAATTTATTGGGTGACATCTTACCTAATAATAGACAAACATGGTAATTGACCATACCTTCATTATGCCTCCCATTGGCAAATCAGGGAGATATGGAAATTAACTGCCAACAAAGATGGCGCCGGCAGCCACCGAGGTGGAATGAGCATGAGGTTTGCTTGCTCCAGCCATGGAGGAAGCCAAGGTTCCCAGCCTGCCACAGCTCGGCTCTGAGCCCCACTCTAAGCAACAATGTTGTAATTATAGAAGCTAAACAAACCCAGAACCTGCTTTCAGCTAGCCAGCCTCGGAGCTGGAGCTGCAACAAAGTTTCAATTACAGAACATAAATAAATTCCAGAATTTTTTTAAAAAAAAAGAAAAAAAGGAGAGACTGGGAGCTTCAGTTGCAGGTTTGGCCCTCCGGGTAAATAGCCCTCAGCCCCTCATCCAGGATGGCCAGGCACCCCAGTGGGGACCCCCACCCTGAAGGGGGTGCGGGCAGCCTGAAAACAGCCATTAGCCCCTCACCCAGGCTGGCCAGGCACCCAAGCGGGACCACCACCCTGATATGGGACACCATTCAGGGCAAACCAGCAGGCCCTCATCCACGCACCAGGCCTCTATCCTATATAGTAAAAGGGTAATATGCAAACTGACCCTAACAGCAGAAAAACTGGGAATGACTGGCCACTATGACACACACTGACCACCAGGGGGCAGATGCTCAATGCAGGAGCTGCCCTCTGGTGGTCAGTGAGCTCCCACAGCAGGGAGCTCTGCTCAGCCACAAGCCAGGCTGATGGCTGCCAGTACAGCAGTGGTGGTGGGAGCCTCTCCTGCCTCCTCAGCAGCACTAAGGATGTCCGACTGCTCCACGCTGGGAAGTGGACATCCCTTGAGGGCTGCTGGGCTGCCAGAGGGATGTCTGATTGCCAGCTTAGGCCAATCCCCTTGGGAGAAGGCCTAAGCCAGCAAGTGGTCATCCCCTGAGGGGTCCCAGATTGCGAGAGGCCACAGGCCAGGCTGAGGGACCTCCCCCCACCCCCAAGTTCACTAATTTTTGTGCACCAGGCCTCTAGTATTCTATAAAATACTACTCAGACATAAGAAAAGATAAAATATTGCCATCTGTGATAACATGGATAGCATAATATCCTTGAGGATATTATGCTAAGCTAAATAAGTCATTCAGAAAAAGCTAAGAACCATATGATTTCACTCATATGTGGGTTATAAAACTGAAACTAGGGGGAAGGGGGTGTGGAGGTAGTTAAAACTAAAGGGGTCAAATATACAGTGACAGAAGATTATTTGACTTAGGTGGTGGGCACACATGCAATATATAGATCATGTATCATAGAAATGTACACTTGAAAACTATATGACCCTGTTAACCAATGTCACCCCAATAAATGTAATAAAATAAAACATTTAAAAAAAAGAAAGAAAATAACTCATATAGTCAAGAACAATTGATACTAATCTATGTTGATTAAAATTAAGACAGTGGTTGCCAAGGGAAGTTTCTGTGGGAGACAGAAATGTTCTGCATGTTGTTGAGTGGTGCTTACTTAGGTTTATTCATTATAAAAATTCACTGAATCATACACTAAGTTCTGTTCATTTCACTATACAAAAAATAATTTCCCATAATTAAAAAAAACATAAAAAGGAGTCAGAATAACATAAAGAAGAAATAAAAATATACTTATATATAAATTTAAAATACTAGACAATAATACTTTCTAGCTTATAGAAAAAATAATAATGATACAACAATGTACCTCTCATATCTCCATACCAGAAATGAAGCCTTACAGCATGTCAACTACTTTCAACTATCTTTTGATAAGTAATCTGCAGGTGGAGTTCCTGCTAGTACTTCTGAGAATAGCATTCTATCCAAATTTTAGGGAGTATGTCTTACATAATTAGCCATTTCTCTATAACAATAACTTAAATGAAAAATTTCAAGTCTATCATTTAAAAATGTTAGACCTCTCATACATAACAAATAGTAATAAAATTTTGTATATAAAAAATTACAAACAATGTTTTTTTTAAAATCCTATTTAAAGTAGACTCAATTAATTAGTAAAATACTTTTGGGCAACTGATTTTTAATATATCATTTGATATGTTTTCATTGTTATGTTCTATCTGGGATAATATTTATTATTTTTCTAACATTGCAATTTGTTTTAAAGTAATAATTATTCATAATAAGGTATCTAGGCACAGAATAAGTGATTGTTTTCAAGTTTGCAGTAAATAACTGGGTCATGAAAACTCAAGTTACAATGATGATATTAATTCATAAAGAAATGTTACTTGTTATTTGAATTTTGGAAGTTTTTAATAACAGGTGGCTGCTATTTATGCATATTTTATACTTATAATATAGGTTCCTCCACCAAAGTTGTTTTTATAGACCATGAAACATAATATTTAAAATTCACCGTTTTGAGGTTAACAATAATGTGCACTCCCTTATATTCCAAGCCTTTTTTTACATTCATACTGCACTGATTTTTAAACTGAATTGAATTATTCATACAATTTTTCTATCATTAAAATTCATTTGCTCTACATTTGAGAGTTTTTATACCATTAATAAACATTTTCCCCTGAAGTTTACAATCTCATAGGAACAATAATCACATTCTTGAAGCATGCAAGTAATATTATTACCAGAAAGAGAGAAAGAAAGGAGAGAGAGAGAAAGAGAGAGAGAGAGAGAGAGAGAGAGAGAAAGAGAGAGAGAGAGAGAGAAGAGAGAGAGAGAGAAAGAGAGAGAGAGAGAAAGAGAGAGAGAGAGGAAGGAAGGAAGGAAGGAAGGAAGGAAGGAAGGAAGGAAGGAAGGAAGGAAGGAGGGGGTTTATGCATGCACATGCACACACTTAATTTACTTTAAAAGGAAAATAAAAGAGAATAAGAAAAAATGGGGTGAAATGGGGGAGGAGGTTGATATGTAAAGGCTGTTATGAAAAGTATCAGCTACAGCTGCATACGACAGGAATGGAAAATAGTGTAATAAGATATGCCTCAGTTCCTAAATAAGTTAATAAAAATGCTGCTGGAAGAACAGCTGGCTTTAGCTGGAGCTGGGATGAAGAAAAGAGTCGGTGCTTAGAGTCCACTTAATGAAAGGTATTAGAGCATCAATGGGGTCAAGAAGAATTATGCAGAGTAACTCAAATTCATTTTTCTTGCAAAAGGAATTACATTTAAAAGGATTTTAAATTTATAATTTAGAATTTGATACCTAAGACAATTTCATAATAGCAGACATTACACCTTTGGGACTGATCCAGGCTAAAAAATGTGAGATGTGTCCAGGACCTTTAAAATTTTCCCAGGATATATTTTGCTTCAGTATTTTACAGATCTTATCATGTTAACTAATAGTGTTTTTAATAATATAGGTTAAGCACATATTTGATAATAGAAATATAGTTTTCTTGAATTTTAAATAATATTTGGGTAAAAGCATGTATATGCTTACATCATAATTATAATGTAAGCATATACATTCATGAGGAAATTTGTATAAGGGACCCATATTCCCCCCACTCCATAACGACTCTACTTAGATATTATAAAATAATGGAATAAGACCACTCTAATTATAATAAACTCAAATTACTTGTTACATTTCTAAGGTAATGGAGGCATTGTAATATAGTAGAAAGAGTTCTCTATTAGTAAAAGCTGTGCAAATAACTAGTTATAATACACTTAGCAACATTTAACCTCTTTGCTTCATTTCCCATGTATGTAAAATGAATGACTGAAATATTATCATGAGATATAATGAAGATCTAAAATTATATAATTCTAAATTTTTAAAGCACAAGAAATAAATGTTTCATAATATTCTTCCCATTCGTACCTCAGTTATGTATTAAATAACTTGATCTTGAATATATGGATAAAAAAGGGCTCTATACATAGAGAGTAAACATATTCCCATGAATGGACTTCTGCTTTGAAGAAGATGGAGTTCATTATATTCCACAAATGAGTGACATCATGTGATGTTTATCTTTCTCTGACTAGCTTATTTCACTTAGCATAATACTCTCCAGTTCCATCCATGCTGCTGCAAATGGTAAGAATTCCTTCTTTTATACTGCAGCATTGTATTCCATTGTGTAGATGTACCACAGTTTTCTAATCCACTCATCTGCTGATAGGCATTAGGCTGTTTCTAAATCTTAGCTATTGTAAATAGTGCTGCTATGACCATAGGGGTGTGTATATCCTTTCTGATTGGTGTTTCTAGTTTCTTGGTATATATATTCCTAGAAGTGGGATCACTGGGTCAAATGGGAGTTCCAATTTTAGTTTTTTGAAGAAACTCCATACTGTTCTCCACAGTGGCTGCACCAGTCTGCATTCCCACCAGCAGTGAAGGAGGGTTCCTTTTTCTCCACATCCTCACCAGCATTTGTCGTTTGTTGATGATAGCCATTCTGACAGGTGTGAGATGGTACCGCATTGTTGTTTTGATTTGAATTTCTTGAATGATTAGTGACTTTGAGCATGTTTTCATATGTCTCTTGTCCTTCCTTATGTCCTCTTTCAAAAAGTATCTATTTACTAGTAGGTCCGTTGCCCATTTTTTGATTGGGTTATCTTCTTTTAAGTTGTATGAGTTCCCTGTAAATGTTGGAGATTAAACCCTTATCAGTGATAACATTGGAAAATATGTTCTCCCCTGCAGTGGGCTTTCTTGTTGTTTTGTTGATGGTTTCTTTTGCTGTTCAGAAGCTTTTTATTTTGATGTAGTCCCATTTGTTTATTTTCTCTTTAGTTTTCATTGCCCTAGGAGCTGTATCGGTGAAGATATTTCTTCGGCATATGTCTGAGATTTTGCTGCCTGTGGATTCTTCTACTATTTTTATGGTATCCCATCTTATGTTTAAGTCCTTTATCCATTTTTAGTTTTTTGTTTATGGTGTAAGGTGGTGGTCTAGATCAGTGATGGTGAACCTTTTGAGCTCGGCGTGTCAGCATTTTGAAAAACTCTAACTTAACTCTGGTGCCATGTCACATATAGAAATTTTTTGATATTTGCAACCATAGTAAAACAAAGATTTATATTTTGATATTTATTTTATATATTTAAATGCCATTTAACAAAGAAAAACCAACCAAAAAAATGAGTTTGTGTGTCACCTCTGACACGCGGGTCATAGGTGCGCCATCACTGGTCTAGATGCATCCTCCCTATTCCTCCCATGACGTACAACTTTGGGAATTAAATATGAAACAAACATAAGAACACTCTGAAAGGTGGTGAGAAGAAGGCAGAGCAATGAGGAAACTCAAGACCCAAGAAACAACAACAAACCCAGGTGAGTGACCTGGGTTTTCTTTTTGATTCATATATCCTAGAAGACAGCACTCTGGAAATGTCAACCATCTCAGCTGCCAAAAAAGCCCTAATAATGGCCTCTCTTTCTAGCAAAAAAATCAAAATCAAAATACAACAGAAAGCCTTACAAGATAGAAAACCTTTAGGCAGTAACAGCTCTACCCCAGTACCACAGAGAAAAACTGTGATCTCATCCTCTCCCATGACAACAAGGGCCAAATGGGGAATGTAGGGTTCTGCCGTCTGTAGGCAGTAATGAAGCACCCCAACCATCCTTGATAGGATGAGGGCAGAGAATGAAACATAGGGAGCCGGGGCTTTTACCCTTTCCAGATGTCAATCGACCCCTCTATCATGTCAATGGAGAACATGTGGGGAGCAGTAATGAAGCCAGAGTCGGGAGGCCTCCTGAATGGAGACCTAGGGGCAGCCTCTTTTCCATGCCCACCCAGCATCCTCCCCTGGGTGTCAGGAGGCTGAGTGAGGAACTTGGATTTCTATCTCCATACGACAGCAATGAAGAGGTGACTGCCCTTTACCTACCAGAGTTGTAACAAAGGAAAGCATTACAAATGTAATGACCTTAATAGTTTCAGGGCTATTCAAATGATCCATTTCATATTAGGTAAGCTGTGGTAGGTATGTTTTTTGAGATATGAGTTCCTTTCATCCAAGGAATACAATTTATGTATGTAAGTTGTTGGCATGATTCCCTTATTTTTTTGATGTCTGTAGTGGTTTCATTCCTAAATGTTGACAGTTTATGTCTTCTCTCTCTCTCTCTCTCCCTCTCTCTCTCTCTCTCTCTCTCTCTCTCTCTCTCTCTCTCTTGCCAGGCTTGCTAGAGGTTTTTCAATTTTATTTATTTCAAGAACCAGCTCTTTATTTCACTGATTTTTCCTATTGTTTTCTGTTTTCATTTCATTTGTTTCTGTACTTATTTTTATTATTGTGTTCCTTCAGCATGTTTTGGACTTATCTTCCTTTTCTTTTTTTGACTCTAGAGGATGAGTGGGAAAACAAATTATTTATCTGAGTTGTTTCTTCTTTTCCAATTTATGCATTGAGTACTATAGATTTTCCTCTATTCAATATGTTAACTATATTTCACACATTTTGATATATTGTATTTTCATTTCATATCATTTCAATACATTTTAGGTTACTATATTTTTTAATTTCTCTTGAGACTTCCTTTTAAACAAATGGATTATTTAGAAGTACCACTTTTTGCAACTGGTTTGACATCACATTTCAGCTTCAATTTTGGCTCCTGAGAACACTTAAACATAATTTTAAAAATCCACAAAATAGAGATGCCCTGGCCCAGATGGTGTCACTAGAGAACTCTATCAAATGTTTAAAGAAGAATTAATTAACACCAAGCATACACAATCTCTTCCAGAAGTTAGAAGATAATCACATTATGAAGCGAGTTTTAATTTATCAACATTAGACAAAGTGAAAAATAAACCCACAGCACTACAGACCAATATTCCTCATGAATACAGATGTAAAAACCCTTACAAAATATTAGCAAATAGAAATCAATAATATATGAAAACAAGCACACCATGATCAAGTGTGGTTGATTCCAGAGACCAAAGGCTTGTTTAATATTAGAAAATCAATCACTATAATCCATGATGTGAACAGATTAGAGGAGAAAATCACATGAACATGTCAATCAATGCCAAAAACATTTACATAAAATTATTTTTTAAAAAATTGATAGCTACTAAATCAGACACCATACACAGGAGAAAAAAGAAAACCTATGAGACCCATATAAGGTAAGTACTGTTATCCCTATTTGAGGGAGAGTATGTGGGAAAACTGAAATTGAGAGAATTGAAATATCTGGTTAGCAGGGAATCTCTGGCTCACAGCCTTGTGTGTAACTGCCAAGACCTACCAATTGCTAATTATTTTTATTGGGAAACCATAGAAATTTACTCTAAAACACATCCAGCAATACAAAACTATAAAATCTTAATTTCTCTCAAATCCTCTCCACAGTAGTAACCACTGTGTCTAAAGTACTTTTTATTATTTTATTTTTAATCTTTATTTTATTTTTCAATAACTGTTTATAATCAATATTGTTTTCTATCAGGTGTACAGCATAGTGGTTAGAAACTCATATACTGTACAAAGTGTTCCTCCAATATTTCACATACCCACCTGGCTCAATACATTGATATTATAAAATTATTGACTATATTCCTTAGGATGTACTTTACATTCCTATTACTACTTTTTATATAACATTCTTGAAATGACAAAATTATGGAAAATGGAGAACAAATCGCTGGTTGACAGGGAGTTAAGATAAGGGGAAGGGCTAGAGGGTGGGCATGAATTATGTGTGGCCATAAAAAGGCAACATGAGGAATTATTCCCATGAGAATGTTGTCTAGTTTGATTGCATCTGTATAAACATTCTGTTTGTGATATTGTACTAAAGCTTTGCACGATATTACTATTGAAAGAAAGTGGATAAAGAGAACACAGAATTTTTCTGTATTGTTTCTTATAACTGCATGTGAATCTACAACTATCTCAAAAAAAAAGTAAAAAAAAAGTACCCCATAAGACATGCCTTTCTTAGATATTTTATCATATAATTGTATAAATATCATTTTGTGGCTGAAAGTTTCTACTTAAGGTACCCAAAGTATCCATATTGTACTGATGACTCTTCAAGGCCTGTATATTCATTGATTGATTCACAAAATATTTATTGAGCACCACTGTATGCCAAACACTCTTATAGATACTGGAAATAAGTGTGAACCACACAAAGAAGAAGTCCTATCCTCATGAGCGTGCACTGTAATGAGTGCAGCTCCACACACATGGCACATGTATAGAAAAGTATAGCAAGAAAAGGGATAGAAAATTCTAGCTAGAAGGAAGTTCAATCATAAATAAGTCAGATCCTTTCTGAAGACGTGGCCTGTGAGGATAAATTTCAAAAGATGAAGAAGACGCATATTTAACTAGCAAAGAGAATGCTGATTTGTAAAGAATTTTATGGGCCACTGAAATGACTATGGAATTTAACTTTTGTGACTTGAAAGGCTCTGTAAATATGAAATGAACAAAGCATTTTCTGTCTGAATAGATTACTATAGTGTTTGAGAAAAATGATAAAAAAGAATCACTAATTTTTGAGTTACTTATATTATTTCTTACTCTAAATTTAGTAGAATGTCCAATTTTCCAGGATATATTCAAACTTCTGCTGCAATTACATATAAAACTAAGACCAGAGTGAGGTCTACCTCCCTTCTTACATGCTTTCCACTACAATGCCCTCTACTATAGTCAGAATTCCAACTCAGCTTGGCCTTTGTATTGCATTCTTTTATTCCAGTATTGCCTCTTGCTGTATCTTGGGGTCCTATTTACTCCCCTCTATTAATTTCACAGTTTCATCAATAATGATGGTGCCACAGGGTGGTTTACTCTGAGTGCATTAGCATACCCATAATCTTCAGATCTCCCTAACCCCACCTTCTAAAAGAGCTCAAATAAAAATAAGAATGTTCTTTGAGATGCACAGTTGACATTTCCCACAGCATGTTAAAGGACCAAAAAACAAATTTAGAACACGTGGCTATTTTATTGATGTATATCAGATGATCTAAACATGAAGCATAACTGCCTATGAATTCAAAGTTCAAGAACATATCATTATCTCCCAATTAAGTTGCTGAGTCTAAGTTTCTTATGTAAGGCAATTCTGAAACTACCAAAGAGCAACATCCAATTCTTTTTTCACTTCATTACATTCTTCAATAAAATCTATTTCCCCTGAATTCCTATTTGATTAGATCTCTAATCTACACAACTAACATATTTCTATAGTTTTGTATTTAACTGCTTTATATTTATTGCACATGCCTTTGTAATAACGGTGGAGTTGTTTGGTCATGCAGTGCAGAGATCACCAGTGCCAATCAAGACTCAAAAGAGCCTGCACATAGTAAGCAGTAAGTATACATTGTCAGATGTCCACCACTCTACAAGTGTAAAAGATACTTCTCCAAAGACGACATACAGATGGCCAATAAACATATGAAAAGATGCTCAACCTCACTAATCATCAGAGGAATGCAATTTTTTTTAAATATATTTTATTGAGTTTTTACAGAGAGGAAGGGAGAGAGATAGAGAGTTAGAAACATCGATGGGAGAGAAACATCGATCAGCTGCCTCCTGCACATCTCCTACCGGGGATGTGCCCGCAACCCAGGTACATGCCCTTGACCGGAATCGAACCCGGGACCTTACAGTCTGCAGGCCGACGCTCTATCCACTGAGCCAAACCGGTTTCGGCAGAGGAATGCAAATTAAAACCACAATGAGATCTCTCCTCACACCTGTCAGAATGGTTACCATTAATAAATCCATAAACAACAAATGCTGGCGAGGATGTGGAGAAAAGGGGACCCTTGTGTACTATTGGTGGGAATGCAGATTGGTGCAGTAGTATGGAGTTACCTCAAAATATTGAAAATGCTTATGACTGAGCAATTCCACTTATGGGAATTTATCCAAAGAAACCCAAAACACTAATTCAAAAGAATATATGCACCCTTATGTTCATTGCAGCATTATTTACAATAGCCAAGATTTTGAAGTAGCCCAAGTATCGATCAGAAGATGAGTGGATAAAACAGCTCTGGTATATTTACACCAAGGGATACTATGCAGCCAGAAAAGGAAGAAAAGTATGCCCTTTTGGACTGCATGAATGTACCTGGAGAACATTATGAAAAATGAAATAAACCAGTAAGAGGAAGACAAGTACCATATGATTTCACTCATATGTGGAATCCAGTGAACAAAGTGAACTCACAAGCAAAATAGAGACAAACTCATAGATAGAGAGCAGATAGCTCTGGTGGTGGGGAATGGGGTGAGGAGATTAAGCAAAACAGAAAAAAGAGAGAAAGAACTCATAGGCATGGACAAAAGTGTAGTGATTTGGGGGGAGAGGGAAATGGAGACGGAAAAGAGTATATAGGGCAGTGATGGCGAACCTTTTGAGCTCAGCGTGTTAGCATTTTGAAAAACCCTAACTTAACTCTCGTGCCATGTCACATATAGAAATTTTTTGATATTTGCAACCATAGTAAAACAAAGATTTATATTTTCGTGTCATAGGTTCACCATCACTGATATAGGGAATAAGTGGTAATGAAAAAATAATCTTACCTAATACTAAACAAACATGGTAATTGACCATACCTTCACTATGCCTCCCATTGGCTAATCACCAAGATATGCAAATTAACTGCCAACAAAGATAGCAGCCGGCAGCCATGGAGCTGGAATGAGCAGGAGGCTTGCTTGCTCCAGTGATGGAGGAAGCCAAGGTTCCCCACCTGCCATGGCCAGCTCTAAGCTCCGAAAGCAACAAACGTTCAATTATAGAAGCTAAACAAACCCCAGATACCTGCTTTCAGCCGGCCATGGCCAGTGAGCCGGAGCAAGCCTGGGAAGGGGCTCTGAGCTCCACTGAAGGCAAAAAAGTTTCAATTATAGAAGGTAAATAAATCCCAGAATAAAAAAAAAGAAAAGAAAAAAAGGAGAGGCTGGGAGCTTCCATGGCTGGGGGGGCTTGGCCAGCCTGAAAATGGCCCTCAGCCCCTCACCCAGACTGGCCAGGCACCCCAGTGGGGACCCCCACCCTAAAGGGGGTGCAACC
>NW_006299245.1:1940087-1944483 GCF_000327345.1 Myotis davidii | reverse complement strand
TAACAGCAGAACGACTGGGAATGACTGGTCACTATGACACACACTGACCACCAGGGGGCAGACGCTCAATGCAGGAGCTGCCCCCTGGTGGTCAGTGCACTCCCACCGGGGGACTCTGCTCAGCCACAAGCCAGGCTGATGGCTGCCAGCACAGCGGTGGTGGTGGGAGCCTCTCCCACCTCCTCAGAAGCGCTAAGGATGTCAGACTGCAGCTTAGGCTTGCTCTCCATTGGCAAATGGACATCCCTAGAGGGCTCTCGGGCTACCAGAGGGATGTCTGATTGCCAGCTTAGGCCCAATCCCCCAGGGAGCAGGCCTAAACCAGCAGGTGGTCATCCCCCGAGGGGTTCCAGACACCCCGTTAGTAATAAAATAAAAGGGAAAAAGACTTCTCATCTGATGTTCATTCTTAAGAAAAGTATTATGTTTAAAAATTAAGTCTGTATGAAATATACTTTGTAAAACCCTTGAATTTCAATTAGAGTAGCAATGCTAATAGCTGTTTCTCTCTCATCTGTGACAGGCACTCTAATGGCTTTTGTGCTTTTAGCAATTACTGACTGGTAAGTAGAATGTGTCAATTCATTTACTTAAGAACAAACAGGATCATGCAATTTTCCTCCATGTTTGACTTCTCATCTCAACCAAGGAAATAGGTGAGAAGAGCAAGTCAGGGGGAGGCAGACAAAGGGAAAAGTGAACTTTTGAATTAATACAATGATTTGCAATCCTCCTGAGAGACACTTTTACCACCTACACTCAATCTATTAAAGGATACTTAAGAATGGTATGAATTCTTATAAATGACATAAATATTTTTTTAAAAAGCTTATAAATGGAGATTAAATTTAGTCATAATTACAGTTTTCCCAGTAGGCTCTGCCTTGCTCAGAAAAGTCCACAAAGTAGGAATCTGAATAAAGTACATAACAAATACACTTTTTTAAAGGATAACAATTGGCTGTATGAGCTTTTTCTTTTTTTATATAAGGGTCCATTAATATAATTGCAAGCTCAATGGACTTCCAGTGGGTCCCTACAGGTACCTGATATCTCCTATTGGACAAAAAACTAATAAATCAATACAGAAAAGAATACTATTAAATATTAAACTGTATAGTTTACTTTTCCTCTATCAAATGGTGGGCAGCTGAAGGATATAGCTTATTTTTCACTTTTGATTCTAAATTACTGAACTTGGAAGCTTTTTGAATAAATCCAACTCTAAAGTTGTCTTCCAGGAGAAACTACTGAGTTTTTAAAACTCAGTATTAAATCATGACATTTACTAAGATTTGAACATGATATGGATCAGTGCATGCATTTTGAACTAATTTGAGATTCTAAAAGTTAAGTCTTATAGACACATGAACTTGCTATAATATTTTTATTGGTACATCTGATATACTGTGACGTAAAATTATGTTAAAAGTACTAAGTTTAGGGGCCTTCATTTATACTTGCCCTATTCCAACATGTTTGACTGTGACAATGGAACCAGTTTAGACCCCAAATACTAATCTCCTCATAAATTCAATGACCATGATGCATTTTTAACTGTGCTCAGATATGACCAAGTTTACACTGAGGAAAATATCCCAAAAACCCTGAAAGGAATGCTAAGGTCAAACAGTAGGCAGTGAGAGAGTGAGTCAAATTTGACTTTACTTTATGTCAAAAGTAAGCACAGAGCCGGTGACTCAGAGCTGACTATACACTGTGACTAATCTTAGACCACCATAAATTACAAGTTTGTAACAGCTATATAACTGTTTCCATTCTGAACAATGAATCTCCAGTTTTATGTGAATCCAGATAAAAGCAAATTATTTCCCTAATAATTATAATTACAAACTAGACCAAAATCTTCATTTTAAAGATGAAAAAATAAATATTTTTTGAAGCAGCAATTAATTCTTGTTTCATATGAATGACTCTTCTTAATTAAAAAAATAGATATTGTATTTGCCTGGGAGAAAATGCATGGTTATTTGAAAATAATATATTGCTCTGGAGTAAAAACCTTATAAAAATTATGAATTTCATGAGAAAACTAATTTCTACTACAAACATGAGTGCCTTATAATGCCTAAGGCTCTCAGTTAGGAACTGTGAGTAAAATGAAGACAAATACGACACAGTCCCCAGAAGCAAAGAGTTACACTGAAATAGAGAGGTTCTCAAACTTCAGCACTGTTTTACTCACATATCTTGCTTAAGTGAAGATCTGTGTCTTAATTTCCAAATTCTGATTTCATAGGCCTGGAGTAGGCCCTCAGAGGTGTATATTCTGATGCAGGGTGTCAGAAGACCAAATTCTGAGAGCCATATGTCTTTAGTAGCAAGGAACAACATAGTACGTTGTACAATATGTCTAATATTTGCCTAATTAATTTATTAAGAATTCCTGTAACCTCCACTCATGATGTCTTTTAATCCTGAGTTAAGATGCAATTCAAATCTTTAATTAAAATTATTTTTGAAAAGACCTGAACCTTAAGATCAGATGTCTCTCCATCAAGTGCGTATTGCAATTTGCTTATGTGTATCAGTTTTACTAACTGAGCTTCTGTTTCATTCCTGTGGCTAAGCAGTCACCTTGTGTTCCAGGGGACTCAGTAATAACGAGTCGTCTACTTTGTTTTCGGAATCCTGAGCTTTTCATTTATCTCAGAAATATTGTCCTTTTGTTTCACCATTTTCTAAAACTCAGCCCCTGTCCAAATGAGGCGGGGAGAATGTCAAGGGGGGGAAAAAGAAGGAGACATAAGTAATACTCTTTGTAATACGTTAAGCAATAAAAAAAGACAGAAAAAAGACTGTTTTACCTGGTGCTAGACCACCCCGATGCAGACCACCTGCCTGGATTTGAACATATTTTCTCCTCCCGGACTGTGCATAGCAATGATCTGCCTCCCACCCACAGGGGAAGCACCTGTCACCCCTTTCTGGACTTCTCTGGCACTGTTTGTCTGTTCTCACTGTTACATATCACCTGCCATCAAGTTCCTTAGTAATCTACTCCAGTATTTTCCAAAATGTACAGAACATCAGCTACTTTCAAGCACCTGGAGAGATGCTTAAAAGTACAGATTCGTGGGCTTTACCTTTTGAGGCTATGATTTAGAAAGTCCGGGGTGAAGTCCAGAAATATGTAGTCTTAAAGCTTCGCATATAATTGAAGATTTAGCAAACACATTTAAACTGGACTTTTAAGAATTAATACAATTTTTTGTGACATAGAAAGGGAGAAGGACAATATAAGAAGGCAAAGCAAGCTGATGGTAAAAAGTGGTGAGCATGTTTAAAGTAGAGAATGTAAGCATTGACTAGTCCATAAAGTTTGGCTGGAGGCATCAGCTTTATGAAGAGATGTAATAGAGGGACATAAGGATGGAAAGCTAGACAGAAGCCAGATTCTAACTGGTGATGAATTCCGGGAAAAGTAAAACATTGGGTGTGTTCTGGGCCATCTCCTACTAGTACACATTGTGCTTTTCATTATCACCTCTATACTTCAGATAACCACATCTACACATTTAATTTTTATCCTTCAGATAATAAACTTCAACTGTCAACACATAAATCCTCAAAATTGCATATTGGAGCCAATTTAATCAAAGTAAGTGGGTGGAAAAATGAGACTGATGGGCAGTCTAGATGAGTATGGGTGATAAGGCCAGTGTAGAGTATTAACACAGGAAGAACAGAGGTCTATTATAAGATGGGAACAGTCAAGTTGGAGAGGGGGGGAAAATTGGACAATCATGGCAGAGATTGGAGTGATAAGATCTGATTTTATATAGGAGAGATGGGAGAGAAAAAAGTCACATAAAAATATGAGGTATGGTGTCCAACTAATCCTATCTAATAAAAGACAAAAGGGGTAATTAACCATATCTTTGCTACACTTCCCATTGGTTAATCAGGGTGATATACAAATTAACCACCAACCAAGATGGCGGCCGGCAGCCACACAGCTGAAGCGAGCAGGAGGCTTGCTTGCTCCAGTGACGGAGGAAGCCAAGGTTCTCCGCCTGCCACGGCCCGGCTCTAAGCTCTGAAAGCAACAAAGTTTCAATTATAGAAGCTAAACAAACCCCAGATATCTGCTTTCAGCCAGCGGTGGCCATGGAGCTGGAGCCAGCTCTCAAATCCAGTGACAGCAACAAAGTTTCTATTATAAAAGCTAAACAAACCCCAGATACCTGCTTTCAGCAGGCCGTGGTCTCAGAGCTGGAGCCGGCTCTCAGCTCCAGTGACAGCAACAAAGTTTTAATTATAGAAGGTAAATAAATCCCAGAATTAAAAAAAAAAAAACACAAAGAAAAAAAAGGAGAAGCTCGGAGCTTCAGTCGCTGGCCTGCCTGAAAACGGACAGTCCCTCACCCAGACA
>NW_006299245.1:1924344-1939803 GCF_000327345.1 Myotis davidii | reverse complement strand
GCAGGCCTACGCCAGCAGGTGGACATCTCCTGAAGGGTCCCAGACTATGAGAGGGCACAGGCTGGGCTGAGGGACCCTCCCCCGAGTGCACAATTTTTTGTGCACCGGGCTTCTAGTTATAAATAACAGGCATAGAAAATGAGAAAGAGAATAATTCATCCAATATAAATTTCATTTTGAATATGAATATCAACCTAGTCCTCAGTTGAAATTTTCTAACTGTGTGTGTGTGTGTGTGTGTGTGTGTGTGTGTGTGTGCAAGAGAAACAGAGGGATAGATAGGGATAGAGATAAAGAGAGAAAGAAAGAGAGAAGGGGGAGAGAGAGGAGGAGTGCAAGCATGCACAAGAGGGGAGGAGGGATAAAAAGCAGAAGAGACTAAATTGATTAAATAATGTTCTAGGGGAGACATGAGATTGAAACAAAAGTGAGCAGCTAGATTCCTGAAAATAAGAAGGCAATGACATTGCTGAGAGAATATCTGGAGAGTATAAATGAAGATATGGGTAAAATTTTAAGGAGAGCAAATCAATATATTTTATATTACTAGTAAAATGAGTGATAATATCAAATATAGATGATGGTGTGAGTAGAATATAGTCAGAACGGGAGCAGAAATTTCCTATGGAAAATTGATGGAGTGTACACAGGGATGTAGAGAAGACTGTGAAGTCTCTGGGAGACTTCAAGAAGGTGAGTGTATAGCTGAACAAGGTAGAACTATTTCTTTTTTTTCCCCTGGCACTACTCATCAGCCAGGATCTGGTAAAAACAAACAGGGGGATCCTCTCAGATTTGGGAATCTCCCCAAAGAATGAGTCCCAATTACATGGTTTGAGATCTAAGGATCAAGAAAAAGGTGTTGAAATGCATCCGTTGCAGCTGAACAGGGAGAACAAAGGCACCTGAAGAGATGTCTCATTTGAATGATGAGAAGGAAAGAATGCTGATCGGATGTTGAAGTCAGGGAGAAGGTACTCCGTACCTTGAAGTTCTTCAGTTTACAGCCTCAAGGGTAGAAAAGTGAAGTAAAACTGGGTGACACTGATTTCAAAAAAAGGGAAGGGTTAAAAGATGTTTCCAAGATGAAGGATCTGGATGCGCCAAAGGTAAATAATTATGCCAATACCCACAGTCTCCACTAGGGAAGACCTCCAAGGAAGTGGTGTTACCAAGAAGAAATCAGGTTTTCATCTATATGCATCTGTTCCATGTTGGAGAACTTGGAGGATGAAGGAGATCATGACATAGGATGGACCACTTAGAAAGAATGAGTTTCCTTTGTAGACCAGGCCTTAGTGACCTGGATTATTTTTAGTCAAATAATATAAAGAAAAAAGTCTGGCATAGGGAAGGAATCCTATGAAAGTGAGTCTGACACTGCAGCCATGGAAGTCAGAGAAGACTCTAGAATGCCATAAAATAAATTAAGAAATACAAAAATTTACAAATTCATTCCCTATTTTAAATTATAATAAAGCATAACTTAGTAAGTTTGGAATTTGTATAGTAAGAAACAGACATTTGTGGAGACACAGTAAAACAGATTTTCTCTCCTTTTTCCCGTTTTGATCTCCCAGTGTTGTAAAAAGGAGTCAAAATACAACATACCTGGTACTCTGCTAACACAGGTGATTAAAAAAAAGTATGTTTTGCACTTTTCAATATTTCTTTTATATCTTTAGATAAACATGCTAAAAAGATTATAATGATATTGACAAACGTATGACACAATCCATGAATAGTTACCTGTTTCAGATTAGTTACCTCTTTCAGGTAAATTACCTGTTTCAGCTTAGTTACCTGCTTCAGGCAGCGTGCTGATATTGCAAGTACTTTCATCGCCTTCACCCGCTGAGGTTGCAGCTCTTATTTTGAAGACATATGAGGTATTGGCAAGGAGTTTCATGAACATATACATGTGATCTTGGGGTGAGACTTTTGTAGAATTCCTCTCAACTGTGATCATATACTGTGTAATCACTCCATTTGCCTTCTGGGGTGGGTCCCACCTCACTAAGGCGGACTGCCAGCTAGTTGCCTCACACTGTATGTTCTGTACAACATCGGGAACTGAAGAGATAAATGCCTGAAGTTAAAATTTATACACATGTAGTAGATACATCATTTAATGATGTGATTGCTAAATAAAATCATATCTAGTAGCGGCAGAATAAAAATTTAACATATCAACGGTTCAATTGGTGCTCAAAAAGTTCCCCTTTTTACATACGACCTCCTTTTAGCTGAAACAAATGGCAGTTGGTCTATTTTCTCTGCTCTCTTGTTAATCCTTACAATACTAAACCATTCACTTAATATTTTCCTAGGCCAAAGCCGCAATCACATCCTCAAAACTGCATAGTCAGAGGCAACTGCATAGTTTCAAGTTCAGGCAGCCACTGAAACCTGCTCCTTTATTTCTTAATCAGGAAGGAGAAGTCTTAGCTTCTCCTTCCTGATAATAATAATACTTTATTATGAAAACGTTTTTGTGCAAAACAAAATTATAGGGTGCCTCCCTGATATGGCACATCTGGGCCTAACAGTACCAGCAGACATGTAACCAAGGGGGGGGGGGGAGTGCTTTTATATTGAGATGGCCTCCTTGGAAGAATTGTGAAGACCTGATTCTTCAGTACATTTATAAAAATCGTTGAAGGGAAGATTTAAATCAGTCCTAGTTTTTTATTACATCCACGTTTCCCTAGAACTTCTCTGAATGCACTTGGAAGTGACCCGTTTTTTTCAGAAGTGCTCTATTTATGGTAGACATAGTTAAAGAGCAATAAATACCCAGCCCACCACAGTGACTGGCAGACTGGAAAGACTGGTTAGTTCCCATGGAAATGCTGAATTACCTGACGACCCCTAATGTCAGCATATCTTATCCTGTTATAGTAAAAAGAGGATGCTACAAGGAAAATTAGAATACAGTTAGTTCATAGATTGGAAACAAGTAGTGAAAGGAACCAACTAGCTGTCATTATGTCAATCACTGTTATTGAAAGAATATTCAAGTAAATTCGACTTGTTTACAGTTCTCTCCCCTGATCCAAATTTACATCTTTACACAGCCGTTGGTCTTCCTCTGGAAGATACAGACATCAGAACTACAGGAGAATACTTACAGAATGAGTGAAATTTAACATTAAAGAAAAGACAATTTCACTTCTAATCCAAGGTTCCGGCAATTAAATATCATTAATTATTTGCTTCTTTCTTTTCAAAAACATATCACAATATAGTCATAAAATATGTTAACAAGAGGCAGTTGATAACTTGCTTAAAGTTAATGTACAAAACTGAATTTTGTGAACATCTATTTCACTGACTGAAGCTGAAAACTATGAATTAACCAGCTGATGTTATAACTCTTAAAGTTGAAAATGTCCTATTATTAAACCAATCAGGGTACAGAATGCTGTGGTCTTAGGAATTAAGTACTTTTACAGATATATAGATCCTACTTTGTTCCTAAACTAGTCTTTTGTTAAAATTTCCTCAGTTTAAAAAGAAAACAAAAGTGTGAATATATGCATATGAACACATGTATTTGATAGCAGACAAGACCCAGCCTAGTTTTAAAGAATTAAAATTCACTCCCATTTGAGTGAACTATTAAATAATATTTTATCACATAAACTGAAAAAGGGAAGGGAGAAGGGTTAAATACAAATGAAATATCTTAGGTGATTCAAAATGCTGTGTCTAACCTGATTCTTGGGTTGTGAATTTTAGTACATTACTAAATTGATTGCCATTTCCCACTTTGGTGAAGGCAGAGATGCTGATAGAGTAGGTGCTGACTGGCTCCAGTCCAATAAGCTTGGCTTCAGTTTGAAAGCCTGAAATATTCTGAAAAGCAGAAAAATAAATTAATCACAATGCATCATCAAAAATGTGTTTGTAACTGGAAGACATATTTCAACACATCAAAGTTATGCCATGTTTAACCTATGATTTAATAAGCATGGATATTTTAATTAAAAGAGAAAATATTAAATATTTTTGTGGCGCAGGGAGTGGACAGCTGATAATGCAAGGATAAACTGGACATTCAGCATGAAGAATCTCATTATTGACATTTCTTAAAAGACTAGATTATTTTGTTTTCATTTTGCCTCCCAGATTCTTACTTGGAATTACATTCTAATTACTTTCTTTAAATATACCAAAATTAAAGTCCTCAATTTAAACCCATTTTACAGGTGGTCAGAGATACTTGATTTTTCTTGAATTCATCTAAATTCATTTTAAATACCCAATAATATTCTGTTTAAGTAAATTAATTCATCATCTACTATATGCTAAGCAAGGGAATACAGCAGTGAGTAAACAAATATCTGCTCTTATGAAGCTTATATTATGAGTTTTCCTAGACAACTCCTATATTTCCTATTTGACAGAACTTTAGGAAAAAGAGATAAGGAAGAAAACAGCACAGGCACCAAGAAAGAAAATGTTTTCTCATAGAAAATTTTACCATTGAGTATGAAATTTCCATTCAAAGATAATTATCCTAACCAAGAGAGTAGTTAAGTAAAGAAAAAGACACTATCCTTTGTGGTATAACTTTAAGAATATTGCATTATATCTGACACAAAATATAAAACACTTTGACTTATTTATTAAATATTTCAGTAACAGAAATTTAGCAAGATTACTAACTCTTGGGTACTTAGAATCATATTTTAAATTAATCTCCGGCAAGTCCTTGAACTCACTACATTAAACTATTTCCTTTCATTTTTTCGTTCTTACTATTTACAAAGCATACTGTCAGATAACCAGTATATTAAAGAACATATAAGGCATGGCCCCTGTCATCAAGGAATTTTAATATTAATTAGAGAAATCTACAAACAACTGCTACTAAGAAAAAATTAAACACAGTGTAGGTAAATTTTGATTTTGGTTAGAAAGGCTGGTACCCAAAGAAGTGCCTGAACTCAAGAGTTGACAGTGAAAGTGTGAGAGTGGATAGTAAACAGGTTGACACAAGAATAGCAGTAAGAAGACCTAAGTGAGGAGTATTGCCGAACATCTTTTAATAGAACTTTTCACTGAATAAATGATTTCAGGATACAGGACTGGCCTGAGTTATCTGCAGACCCGGATCTTCTTGATCTCCGTGGGAACCACTCTGGAGTGACTGGCATGGCAGACATTGGAGTGGCTCTGGAGTACTCTACCTCCATGAACCCACATATAACTCGAAAAAATAAAAATAAAAATAAATAGAAACTGATACTGTTGCGGCATAGGGGTGGATGAAAACATAGAAAGAAAAAGAGGAAAATAGAGAAAACAACACAATGGGAGAGAACTAGATACAGTAAATTAGATGTCAAGAAAAGGAAAAGGTGGAATGAGAGTACATTGAAAGAAAACAAGATCGTGAGAATTGATGGAAGAGAAAATAGATGTAAAACGAGGAACTAAAAGTAGTAGATTTTAAAGAAAAACTATGTTCTCCACCCCAAAATTACATAATCAACATTTTATGCTATAAAGATTATATTTTGCTGCCAGTGGAATGTTAATGGTAGTATTCATATTGAGAGAACAGAATGTCTAAAAATCTTAGAATACAACTTATTTTCATAGAACGATTATGACATAATGTCATCTTATACTTAGAACTATTACATTGCTGGATGGATATTTTGTTCTTTTTATAACTATGTATAATAACAATAATAGCTAACACATTTATCACATGCCAAGGATAGTCCTAAGTGCTTTTTATAGTTCTTCCTTCTAACCCTCACTTTTTAAGGTATGTATGTATCTTTATAACTCCCATTTGGCACTTAAAGAAACTGAGTCATAAGAGGTTAAACAACTTGTCTAACGCAGAGCAGTAACTCTTAAAAGTAATGGCGTCGATGCTGGAGATCACTGTTCTGAGAAGAAAAGATCGCACAATGACACTCATGCTCCAACACACATACATTATCCCACAAACAAGATAACATTAAGAAAATGATTCATTTTTCCCTTTTAATATCTATTTGCCGGTGACCCCTATAGCCAAAGCAAATTAAAAGTTGTAAAATGTTAAGATTAGAAAAGAGGTATTAGAGCGCTACAGACTTTAGGTCATTAATATAATTTCACACTTTTGGGAAAGAAAGTCCACATTTGTGGAGTACTAAATATAATTCAAATTCTACTCAGCCTTTCAGATTTTGAATACATTGATTTCCAGAAAGTAATTTGTTTCTTATGATATAATCTTAATCACAGATTTTGATTTTTACTATTCCCTTTGTAAGCTACATACACTATAAAAATGATTTACCATCAGCAATAACTTGAAATGCATATAACAACAATGTTTACTGCAGATTTTTTATACTTTTCTTGCTATAACTAAATAAGAGCATACCAGTGCTTCAATTTGCCTTTGGGGAAAAAAAGATAAATGTATTTTTTTAAAAAAATAAATGTCATGTATTATAACATATTTTGGCAATTAAATGCTAGAAATCATAGAAGTATATTTCAGTCCTTTTGTTACATCAGTTCTTTGGCTAGTTTTCATTGATTCTGAGACCTAAAAATGGAGGAGGGAAAGGGTGTTTAGTGTTGCAAACTAATTAGTGTTGCAAGTAAAAGATAATGATACATCTTAAAATACCAATTAGTGTGGGATTATATGCTATCAGGGAAGATTACCAGAAGTCCAGTAAAAACACTTTTCAGAAAAGGTTAAAACCATTAACTTGGCACTTCATTCTAACAACAAATAGAAATATATTACATTTAAGATAATAACAGTTTTTAGTCTGAAAAATATTTTACTATGTACTTTCCAGCACTCACAAAATAGTGCAATTATTTCTTAAAATGTAGACGTGTAGAAGTTAGAAATTCTAAGTAAATCATTCTATGAACTCTTCAGCTTCCATGTTTGGCAAGTATTTTCTGTGTTTTCCGTAAGCATCCTTCAACTGCAGGGAACTAAAAATGTTTCTTGAAAGATGGCCCTTGTTTTGTTTAAAGCGATCCATTTTCTCCCTGCATGCCAAAAGTTTCATTCACGTTCTGAATTTTTTAAATAAAAATATACTGTCATAATCAACCTACCTTATAAAATATAGTATCAGTTTCATGTTCATGAATTTTAAAACTATATACTTTAACAATACCGCCTGGCACAGGACTCGGGCTCCATTGCAGCCACACAGAATCTGAAGTGTAGTTGATTAAAGTCAAATTTTGAGGAGGTGCTAAAGGCACTGTAGGAAAACACATTATAAAACTTATATTCGTGATTTTTAACATGAAAATATCATTGTGACTGTAGCTTCCTGAAGACACTAGTTAAGAAAGACTTACAAAATGATCATATTTCAATTTCAGAAACCAATAGCATAAACAATGATGTTTTTGGAACTCAGTAGTTCCAAAGCAGCTTTAAACAGAACACTTGGTTCTGAAGCCCGAGGAAAAGAAGAAACAAAGAATAAAAGTTAAGCGAAGTAGATGAATAAGTTGTAAACCTGTTACAAATAGACAATCAAATATCCTCTCATTTCCATGCGGTTCCTTTCAAAAGAGAGAGCAAGTGCTGCAACAGTGAAGCATTGGAAGAAATAGGCATTCCGGCTTACCTGACTCGTCTGTGTAAAAGAAAAGAATACTGGAAGGACCGAGTCCCTTTACAGTTCTTGCAGCAGCAAAAATACTATATAGTGTAAATGGTGAGAGCTCTTCCAATATTATATAGTTATCAGAAGTAATGAAAGAATAGCTTTCATTTGGTCCTTGTAAAGTTAAATCATAACTTATTATGGCACCATTTGGTTTTACTGGGGGATCCCATGATAAGAGAACTGAGGTAGAGGAAAGGTTTTTAAAAGTGTTGATTATTGGTGACGTTTCTGGGACTATAAAAGAAAAAAAGAATATTAAATGAAACCAAAGTGAATTAGCATTTTAAAAAGGCTTTAATAATAATGGGACTTCATTTTATTAGCATCTAATTATTTAAATTTTAAGAAACTTAGAGCTTATTGTGTTTATTGAAAGGCTAGTTACTTGAGAACAAATAACCTATATAATTATAAAAATAATGTTTTCTGTCAGAAAGAAATATAAATTTAAAAAAACACAATCTGCTTAATAGACAATAAAAGGATCCAGCCTACCATCTTCTTCAGTTTTGATGTGTAGCTGGGCAGTATAGGTATCAGAAAATCCCTTTTCGGTTGATGGAGTGACTTTTAATATATAATCAGTGTATTTTTCCAGATTATCAAAATACATGCTTGTCTCATATGTAACTAGAGGTGGTCTTACGTGGCGAGGAGTCTGCTGTAAGCTCAGAGAGACATAGTAGAAGACTAGACCGTTGGGTTGAGGTGGTGGGCCCCAGCTTACATTTATTGCAGTTGACGAAATGGACTCATAAGTCAGGTTTCCAACAGGCCCTTCAGGTACTATGACAGGTAGTGTGCAAAATATAAAAATTATCAGTCACCCTAAATAATGGTAACTAAATTCACAAACTGAGGATAATTGTTAAAATGGCATCTATTGCATCATCAGTTCTTAAATTGTTTAAACGCAGATACAGTAAATATCACCTACTATAAAATATCTTCTAAATAATATTAAAAATCATTCAAAATAAGTCCTGTCATCTCACACATCTATTATGTGTGAGAATTGTTTTTCTATAATATTCTCTTGGCTTTTCTTTCTTACAATATGGAGATTATGAGTGTGTAGATATGCATGTATGCATGTGTATGTATATATATTTAAATATTGCAATAATGTAATTAGCTATAAAATATTTTTGTTTCTAAAAAATGCCTGAAATAATATTGACCACATATTGCATTAAAACACTTTCGTTAAAGTCTATGTAAACAAATATCTCCATATATTTTACCATATCTTATTCTGCTGGTTAACTTGTGAACTATTTAAAGATTGTCCCAACAAGGAAAGCATTCACTCCTCGTATATATAGTCTGTCAACTTAGAATCTTCAGATGATAAACATGGCATTTTACTCTCAGCAGTCGAGGTCAATGCCATTTCTCAATATGAGACTAATGTTTAAATAAAAGTGGACAAGGTGGGATTGGGGGACCAGTTGAAGGGATTAGCACATACAAGATGGTAGTTACAAAATAGTCACAGGGATGTAACGTACAACATAGGGAATATAGTCAATAATATTATAATCACTATGTATAGTGCCAGATGGGTACCGGAAATATCAGGAAGAATACTTTGTAAAGTATATGATTGTCTAACCACTATGCTGCAAACCTGAAACTAATGTAAAATAATATTAAAATGAATAAAAGTTACAACCATAAGAAGAAATAGGCAATGATCCATGTATCATATTCCCAAAGCTGAAACCTAAAAAACATTGATAGTTTCAGTCATTATACTTAGCACAAACAAGATTCTGCAGAAGCCGCATACAAGAAACTTCTGGGGTTAAAAAAGTTATTCTGGGCATATTAGTCACAAATACAAAACAAACAAAGATGCTGCATAGAGTCCTATGTGGATTAAAAGACTGAAATGAAATAGCTGCTAGAGAAAAAATTGTATTTCCTAAAGCAAATGGTAAGCATAGCAGCTATTAGAAAACCCATCCATGTGTACAATGGTCTTTCATGGCCAAACCGAATGGCTGTGACATCCTTTGAAGCAATAACAGCAACACAATTTTCATGAATAAATGGTAGCAGTTTATATGAAGAGAAAGGCTATTATTATTGTAATAGTTTTATAGCTATGTTAAATGCATTTTCAAACTTTTATAATGACTAGTTAAATGTGCCTAAATAAAATGTAGGTCTTACTACAAATACATACAAATAGAAGGTTTTGAAATAATTATAAAGTTTTAAGTTAATCCTATTAAATATTAATAAATACTTTTCATTTACATACTGTCTTGATCTGTATATACTTGAACTATGTCACTGCTTTTATTCCCATTTCCAACTGAAGTACTTGCTGTTACCCAAAATGTATAGTAGCTGAATATTGCCAGTTTATCTATTATTGCAGATACGGTCATACTGTCAAAGTCATTGGTGACTTCATGGAGTGTAAAATTCTGAAAAATAAACATATTGTTTTAATTGTTCAGAATATAGTTTTAGTATACATGAACATTTCAAATATAATTATTCATGAATTGGTTGCCTCATGAATTTAATATGTTAATCTTTGAGGAAAATCAACATAGGACATTTTATTGCAATAATTAAACTGGAAATATGTTTGTACTAAAAGAGGAATCTATGGTAGCAGTTTTTATTACAAAATCAATATACAGAACAGCAAAGAGGACAAAACTCTTAGCAATGAAGAAGGTCCAACGACCAACTGAAAAATGGTACATCTTTGCTGACAGTGTTAGTTTTCTTATGAAACATTCAAGTATTTTTCAAAATGTTAATGATATATTTTAAAATTTGAGAGTATAATATATTTTTAATATTTCCTTCCTATTAAAGAAGGAATTATGAAAGTATTCATCTCTTTCTATTAACTAACTAAATATAATTATTCATCTTTAATGAATTTTCCTGTTCTCTATAATCCTGGGGAGGAGAGGAGGGCAGTTAGATACACTCTCTTATATACAGAGTAAGAAATTTTATAAATTTCTGCCCTGACTCCTAGTTATATTGGTCCCAAAACATTGTTTAAATTATTGGGAAATTTATATGATCATTCTCTCTCGAGCAAATATTAAACACACAAAGAAAATAAATTTTAAAATAGAGGAAAACAGACTTTTAACAAAAAAAACATTTGGCAATTAGTATGAATCAATTTGTAGTATGTTCATCTACATAGAGAAATCTAAATCATTCCAATCTACACAAAGCCCTTACATAGAGTTCTATAAACCTGTCTTCATTCTGGCAGGATAGCTCTGGGAACATCATCTAAGCTCACAGCGCCTTCTTCCTCAACTATAAAATGGGAATAACCATTTCTACTTCACAGAGAGCTTTGGGGATTAGATGATATGAAGCACATTAAGCAATTAAAACCATGTCTGCACATAACAAAAAACAACAAATGGCAATTAGGTAATTTAACTTAATAACATTGAATAATCAATTTGACTAAAATTCATAGTTAGGATGATTTTACACCATATCAACAAATTAAATTCAGCAAGTTTTTGAGGTTCCTTTGCCAATATTTGGGGAAGAAGAATGAGTGTAATAGAAGATATATTTCAATTTTGTGGTGATTTATTTAGGAGCAGACAAATTAAATTAATGTAACAATCTCACACAAAATATGATTTGTGAATTTCAGTATTTTCCAACACACCTACTTCACATATAGAATAACAAGCTTATATAAAGTACCATGTAAAATGTTAACATAGTTTTTTGGTGTAACTTTTAATTTTTCTTTATAATAGAATTTATTCTGATTATCTATTATATGACCTTGATGACAATTAAGTCACAAATTATTTTGAATCAGCCAGAAGTTATTTATACTAAGTGTGCGTAGACATACATAGACATGTAAAGACATAACAAATTTAGAATTAAATCAATTATCTAAATTATTTCATTCCTTTGTTTATTTTGGGGGGAAAAGTCTTGTGATTCAAATGATCTAATTAAGGTTTACTCTTTTGTGTATAGAAATATAGTCAGAAGGTATTTAGCAAAAACTTTTCAAATTTGATTAATCACCTACTATTTATATTGCCCTTTACAATATACTGAGACAATGTCAGGCATACTGAGGAAACATGCCATGAGTGGGTAGAAATTAAAGTGCAGAAGCATTAATACACTTTATAAAACACAATTTGCAACAATTGAGAGCAGAATGGGGATTGTCAAGTAGTAGTAGAGCGATTAACTTCCCCAGAATAAGAAGGAAAGATGATTACAAACTCAAGTGCTCCAAAGTATCACTAAGTACTGAAAATAATGTTGGTCTATTAAAATAATTTATGTCCTTTCAATTAAAAATATATTTTATAAGGGGATAGACAGGGATGGAAGATGCTGTTTTTTTTAAAATATGTTTTTATTGATTTTTAGAGAAAGAGGAAGGGAGATGGATAGAGAGTTACACTGAATGGCCAGATTATTATGAGTGGCCAGATTATTATGACCACCCCATCAGTACAATGAAGTGAATTAGTTATGCAAATAATAATAATAATAAAACCTTGAGAGTATTTGCTTAGGAAGTTTTCAATATTCCGTATTTTTGGAAGTGTCAATGAAGTACTGATGGGGTGGTCAAAATAATCTGGCCACTCAGTGCAGAAACATCCATGAGGGCGGAACATCATCAATCAGCTGCTTCCTGCACGCCCCCTAACTGGAGATCCAGGCTGAAACCCGGGCATGTGCCCTGACGGGGAATCCATCCTGTGAATTCTTGGTTCCTGCGTAGATGTTCAACTACTGAGCCACACCAGCCGGGCTCAATTAAACTATTTATTGAGTATTAAACCTATGCATGACACAGTACAGAGGACTTCGGGAGATGGAAAGATAAGTGTCACATGACCCTTTTCTTCAGGTTGTTTGTTACGGCATAAGGCAGCCTAAGACAAGTAGGAGATACCAGGACTGGGAATCAGAATATGATGTGCCATGCATGAGATAACTCTACAAATCTTGGCGGGAAGGAGAAGGAAAAGCATGGGGAAGAAAATAAGTTGTACACTTATCCCATTACATAATTTTGATTTTGAGGATTTCTTCTATTCTGCCAATCCAAAACAGAACATTAGGGAGTGACGATTTTGATGCTATATTTAACATTAACTGTAGGAAGAAATGAAAGCACAGATGAACTTCAAAAATATGTGAAATGTTTAACATCATTAGCTTTTGCCCTCTTGCAGCTGTCAAACTTAAAAGCATTCTCAAGATTATTTAATAAAATATTACATTGTCTAAGATAGATAAATTGCAAATGAGATTGTTTTATATACCCAGGTTTGAATAAGGAGCTCGGAAGATCATGTTGAAACCAGAGTTAGATGTTTACACTTGATTATTTAGACACGGGCAAAGAGAACCAAATTCAAACCATGAATAAGCCACCAAGTAAATTGTACAGAAGCAAGAGCTTTGGTAAGATTCAGAATTATTGACACCACTTCGCAAATTTTTGGCAATTTGTGAAAAAAGAAAAATCTGCAGTTCCAATCATCTCTGTGACATAATGACATTGCTAAATGTATAAACAACATTATAGTTAGAAAATATTAATAAATTATATACCAATCCCATATCTCTTCCCCAAATAGAGCAGAACAAAGAGGTATAGCAAAAAGAGGGATCCTCCCTCTTACTCCTTTCGTAGCAGGCCTAGAACGGAATGTAAAACCAAACCAACCTCTGGACTTTCTTTTACTCACTGCTGGGTTAGTGCTGAGACAGCTTGCAAAGTTCTGCTCTGACCCCATTCAATAGCGTAAACGTTACTACAGATGCATTGCAGCAAGTCATACTGTAGGCCCAGAGATTGCTGCTCATAGGACTCACTCTAGTAACTAAGCCTGGGGTGTCAGTCACAAATGGGATCAGGCAACCTGGAATGCCTAAGACTTATCTCTCTTCTCCTGCTCAAAATGATACAGAGAAATAAGAATGGCCAGAGTCACATCCAACATGCAGTCCATAGTGTCTATCAGTAAATGGCAGGATATTTTCTAAATTAGTGTTTTCCATATCATAGCCCATCTTTCCTCAGTCCTGATCCAGTCACAAGTCCAATTTTATTCTTTTAATACATATTAGTTCTGTAAAATATTTAGGTTAGAAAGATAAATTCTGCTGAAAAAATATTTTCTACATGAAATGCATTTTAGCTATTTTCATACTATTATTCATATCTTAGAAAGTGTCCATATGCAAAGTGTGTGAGTCTAGTACCTTGCATACCTCAAGTTAACCACATTTCTAGTTTTCATTATATCGGATAATAGTAATAATAGTTATTACTACTCTAGCTAACAATTGAAAACAGTTTTTAAAAATAAAAAACACACAAACATATCCAAACATGAGAGGTATTTATATTGTATACAAACAAAACAAAATTTGTCTTAGTTGAGAAATAATTGAGGGTAAATGAAACCATCAACTCTTTAGAGAACACTTCTTAGAGGAGTGGAATTAGGGCCATATTTTTATACAGAGTTTTAAATAGGTGGCAGCTTCATTGTTGATAATACCTTTGAAGCTAATATAGAAATGTGTATGTGTGTGTACACATACATAGAGAAATTAAAAAATATCTGACACTTCTCCACCATATTTTTCTGTCAAAGGGAGCTTTAAAAAATGACTATAGATAATTATCAATGTGAGATAAATTATTTTTCTACCATGCCGAGTCTATACCATCATCAATTGAAGGATGTAAATAAAGAACTAGGAGAAAACTCAGGTCTTACCTGCACAAAAGTACCTGAAGTATTTCTGTAATAAACAGAATAATATTGTATAACCCCATTAGGTTTTGAAGGTGGCTTCCAAAAGAGAATTATTGATGAAGAACTGATATTTGCATAATGAACATCTTTTGGGGGATCACTTGGTGCTATAAAAAAAGCAATTGAACAGAAAACTGAACTTGTGGTTCTAAATAATGTCTGAAATGTTCTAAATTTTACTTGCCTTTGATAAGTGATAACTGTTTTTCAAAAAAAAAAACAACTTAAGTTGGAATACCATCTAATTACAAGTCAGAAATGAAATGCGTAAGGCTCAATGGGAAATCCCTCTAACACTATAACAATATCCAAGCAGAGGAAAGACTGATTCTTAAACATAAAACACTATCTTAGCTCTGAAGCATGCCTACTGCCCTGGATTTAAAAACAACATTATAATGAGTTTCCAATATAGAATATATAATATGAAATTCTAACTTAGAATTTTTAAATCGAATAATAGAGGATAATGCTAGAGAGCTGACTTTGTGCATTTTATTTTGTCTCATTTAACAAACTCATAAAATGTTTACTAAGTGTCCAGTTCTGTTCTGAGTGCATTTACACATATAGATTCATTAAATCCTCATAGAACCTTGTGAAGTAGGTACTATATTGTTTCCATAATACAGATAGGAAATTGAGGCACAGAGAGATCAGCTAACTTTACCATTATCACATAGCTAGAAAGTGACCAAAAAGCAATTTTGCATCCAACCAATGATGAATATTAGGCTTAATAATACATATTTATATTTAACACTTATGTTGTCTAGGTAGGATATTCTTTTACGTGGTCTACAAGGATAAGAACTCACCTCCCTCAGGTGTTCGAAAGTTAATAATATTGCTTCTTTTTTTCCCATCACCAAATCTGGTGCTAGCTGTTACATATGCGTTATATTCAACATTATAGTCCAAATCTGGAAACTCTAATGATATTTCAGTTACATTAATAGTTTTTAATG
>NW_006299245.1:1917186-1924243 GCF_000327345.1 Myotis davidii | reverse complement strand
ATATTTGCCCTTTAAGTGTTGACAAAATCTTATTTGTAATATATATTTATCAACAAACTCATTTTTGATATACAGTGGGGCCTTGACTTACAAGTTGAATTTGTTCAGAGACTGAGCTCGTTAAGGAGCTCGTTAACTCAAATTACTCTATCAACTCAATGCAAAAAATCGGCTGAGAGACAGCTGGTATCTCAAAAAACTCGTTAGTCGGGACACTCGTAAGTCAAGGCCCCACTGTACTGTACAAAAGTAATATCTACTTCGTTCAAATTCTAATAAATAGTAAATATCTGAATAGTAGTATCTAAAATAGCAAATATGTATTTATTTAATTAGAAACAAGACTGAAAATAATGTACATATAACATATATGAAAAAATAGAGTTCATATCTCTCATTCAATTAAACTTTTAAAAGTATTTAAAATGTCAATCCAGAAAAGAAAATAAATACTCTTCAAGTAAGTAGTAAAACCCAGGAGAAGGGAAAAAAGTCAAAGAACAAAATATTGCTAAGTAAAAGTGTCCTACAATTATTTTATTTCAGTTATATTAGTTCAGGCTCCATAGTTTTGAATTTGGTATAGATTATAATCTAAATTAAAGAATGAACCTGTATATAGAGGTGTGAAAACTGAATTTCTAAAATAAATTTAGATTTTAAGAGCAATAAAATTAATTATTAAATATCTTATGAAATATGGGCAATATCACAGAATAAATATGTATCTCTTATAATCTCATTTTACCTTCTTTAGAGACACAAGGTTTCTAAGACTTCAATGGTTACTCTCTATAAAGATAAAATGTCCTTTCTTCACCATTGAAATATTTGAATTCTTGAACAATTAAAAGGGTTTTAGGTGAATTAAGGGAATCCACAAAGAGACATTTCAGCCATGGTGTTACCATTACAAAAGCATCAATTCACTCCGTGTATAAGTATGGTTATCTGAAAAACACTGAGAACTTACCATAGTGAGAAATATATGGACTCAGAGAATGCTATTGGAGACAGGTAGGATAGGCCAGATACTCAGCAGTTGGAAACAGTTTGATCAGACGTCCTTTTTCAGAAGCAGGAGAGCTTTCTTAGACCTCACTGACACTACAGGAGAGGGTCTCCTCAAACTCAAGGCTGTGGCTATTAGTCTCACACAAATAGGCCTTTGCATAGAAACTTCACCCAAGTCTACATTCCTGTCGGCAGAACACTACAATGTACCTAATCCAACACTAATATGTGAAAATAGACATTGTGGCCAACTCTCACTACTAGTCGGGGCATTAATCTTCTTAATTTCTGCAAGTTTGACAAAAAGTAAATCTATGTAATTTGCACATCTCTGATGGTGAGTGAGATACAATGTCTTCTTATAATTTTATTGGTCATTTTTTAATAACTTGTTCATGCATTTTCTTTTCTTTATTTTATTTGAGTCTTTTGAATAGAAAACAATATATGTTGGAGTTAGAAATTATTGTTCTTTTAGACAGTGCTCCAAAAAAAACAAAGATATATACTTTCTTCACCCTCTCTGAATTTAGAGGTGACATGCATGCAATTAATATTCAGCAAAATTCAACAAAATTTACTGAGTATCCACTTTATGTGAGGAGCTCTGTTGGACATAAATACAAGATACAGAAAGAAAAAGCAGTAAATAAGTATAAAACTATTCATTAATAACTATGTGACCTCCTTAAAGATAAGAATAATAAATCCTACCCACACCAGTGCCTAAAAGCAAAGAAAAAGAATGAGCAAAGAATGAGTTGTGACTAATGAGTAGAAAAGGAAAATAAAACAATAGCCCTAAAGATGCAGTAAAGATGTTCTTTACTACAGAGCTAGTTTGTAAGAATGGAGAGTAGAAAGGAAGGTTGAGTGAAGTAGGAAGAGCAAGAAGGGAAACCTACCTGACAAAGCAGGTCTAACTCACAAATCCACAGTCACAACCAGTGTAGAAATAGAAGGAATATAAATGTCACACAACACTTAACCTCTAAAATACATAACTTTCAACATCAGCCAAAGCTCCTCATTAGTATACATTTTTAAACTGCGAAAAAACTTGAGGGGAATCTTCAGTGAAATAATTTTAATGATTTATTTCTAGGAATTTATTACAACATTTTTAAAGCTGTTTGAAATTTGAGAAATCAAAATTATTCAAATGACTCTGAAATTATTCAGAAAAATATCCTGTATAATAAAAACACAATATGCTAAGTGTCTGACCCCTTGACCAGTCGCTATGATGTGCACGGATCACCAGGGGGCAGATGCTCTGACCGGTAGGTTAGCTTGTTGCTGGGGTCCAGCTGTTTGGGACTGTGTGAGAGGGCCGGACATGCCCTGGAGCCTCCTGCAATCCTGCCCGGGCCCGCCTCCCCTCCCCTCTCCCCCTGATCACCCCAATCAATCGGGACTGGGCGAGACAGCCCTCAATCAGCCCTAATCACCAGCTAGGCCAAGGGACCCCACCCATGCACAAATTGATGCACTGGGTCTTTAGTAAAATATAATTTTTAGGGCATAAAGGAAATTCTAAAGCATAAAAGTATTTCTTTGCTTTAGCAATTTCTTTGCTTAATTGTTATCACATCAAGACCATGCCAGGCAGCAATGCCCTGTAAAGTAATCATGAATACAAAAACCCCCTGGGAAGACTTAAAGATTTTTTCCTATTTCCCTAAGTGCGAACCTGAATGGTTTTCTAGATAGGTTGGAGCCCCTATGAAAGGTCAAGGTCTTCTTTCTAAACTACATCATTTTATATTTTGTTTCCTGTGGGCAATCTAATCTGATAATACATTCATTTAAATTCATTTCTATGAATTCATTTTCAAAACTTTAATCTGCTCTTATCTAAATACTAGAGGCCTGTTGTACAAATTTGTGCAAGGGTGGGGTCTGGCTGGCCTGCCCCGATCAGGGCTAATCAGGCTGGGCCGGCAGAGGGGGAGAGGACCATGGGGGCGGAGAGTGGGGGGTGGCAGTGTTGGCCACTTGGCCCCGCCCCCTGGTCAAACTCCAGGTTGAACTCCTGGTCAAGGGGAATATTTTCATATTAGCCATTTATTATATAGGATTCTAGATAGACCCTTTTATTCACTAAAGTCCACTACCCCAAAACAAAGAATTTCAATATCCAATTACTTGACTTTTTATCAAATCATTATATCCCTCATATGTTCCCACTACAAGGAAACTATGCTTCTATGTTACACTTCAGTACTTTAGTAATTGGCTAAACAGACCCAAACTAGCAAGGCATAATTTGTTGCACATTCTGTAATCCTAAAGCTTTTCTAGGGTCTCAGATAAAGTCTGAGTCAACATAGGACATTCAATTGTTGCTACTGCTCTTATTGTCATCATTTGGTTAGCTGGTTGATTTGGCTTAATTTTATTTTGCTTGTTTGCTCTTAGCAGAAAAAAAACATATTTATAAGATTTAGAGGAAAAATCCACTAAAGAGAATGAGTTTGAAGCTAAGAATGCACTTATAAACCAGGGCCTTGGAGAAGACAAGGAATTAGGGTCCAAAAAACCGAAGGAGAATTGTGCTTGAGATGAAGGAGAAACATTTTCATTCCCTGAGAGTGGAAAGATTCCCTCTGGCTAAATAAGAAATTTGGATTTTATTCTGAGAGTAACGGAACGTTCTTGGGATGTTTTCTCCAGAGGTGTGAAATTTGGGTGTATGGTTACATTAAATATGCCATGCAATACTAAGATTAATTTCCTGTCTCTCTACTCTCTATCCCTCCTCCTCCTCCTCCTTTTTCTTCTCTCTCTCTGTCTCTCTCTCTCTCTCTCTCTCTCTCTCTCTCTCTCTCTCTCTTTCTCTCTCTCTGTAGTTACGTAGTTTCTGGCCCATCCACCTCTTCAGCTGTATCCTTTCCCATTTCCTGCCATTACACTCAAGACACAACTATCTTGCTGTTGCCCTTGTCAAGTCTCTTGCTGTTAATTGTCTAACGAAATTATTTGAGCTCTTACATCTGGTTAGTATACCCCTGGACTTTTCAGCTACGTGTGTCAACAAGTTCCCATTTTTGCTTAAGTCATTTTAGGTTGGGTCCAGTCACTAGAAACTGAAAGAATCTTTACTAATAACATCTGTCCCAAAATGGTAACTACTATCCCTCTTAAGCTCTTTTCTTTAGCTCTCCAAGACATTTTGTTCCCCAAATCAGTTATGCAAGGAAATCACAATATCCCTAGCTTTGTGCATTTCACACACAAAAAAATGAAGAAATCCCTTAGAGTTAGGTTTAAACATTCAAGATCCAGACAGACAAAATAAACAACTAAAAATACTGGCCTTAAAACAAGCTGTGGAGGGAACTGTGGTAAATCGCAGGGTAAGTGCTCCATCTAAAGACAGCCTCCATTCAACTTCAGGTGATTTTATCACCGTGAATATGGCAGAAGTATTCTGATTGTCTTAAGAAACAAAGAAACCTGAAGTGTTACCAGATATCTACTCATTTTTAAATGCTCCTGGATTTCTAGTCAGAATTATTAACAGTTTGTGGGTCCAGCAAAGCCTGGGTGGCCAACAAATAGCCTGTTTGTGCACCTTGACACTCATTAAAAATGACTAGCAAGAATTTTAAAAAATTTAATTAAAAAATTACAAAAAGGTATAGCATAATTTTACATTATTTATGTTTATGTAAATGTGTTTTGCTCACTTATTTTGCAACTTGCCTTTTTTGTTTACAATTATGTCTGGATATTTATCAAGTTTGATACCTATAGTTCATTTATCCATTTTAACTGCTCTATAGTAGCCCGTTCAATGAATATTCCTCATTTTATATTAATTAACCTACTGTGGTTGGTAATTTAGATCTTGTTGTGGCCATGATGAAGGCTGCAATGAGCATCCAGGTATATGCATCTTTCTACTAAGAATAAGTGTTCTACGAGGGTCTATAAATACATTTGAAAGAATGAAACAGTAAAACTTGTGCACCCTTGAACAAAATGACTAGCAAAAAAAGCAAAGCCAGAGTTTTTACCATCTCACTAGAAACCTCAGGTTAAAAGATCAAGAGCACCCTTTAACTCAACCACTCCCTCTATCGGTGTAGCATTCATAATCCCAGTTTGGCCCCAATATTCCATGTCTACAATGCTGTTTATCAACTTATTTATACAGTTCATTCATGCTGCCTCGGAGCCTTCATATACTGTTTCCCCTGAGATGTTCTCCTGACTTATGACTCTGTCTTTACCACCTTCATTCTCAAATGGGAGTAAATTCATGAAATTTGAAATGGCCCTCTTCTCATCCTGACTATTAATCTATATCATATACTCAAACCATTAGGTATTTTTAAAAGGGTGAACATCTTTTAGAAAACTGGAAGAAATAGGACTAAACATGCTTTTTAGCTTATGAAAGGCCATTTTCTAAGGTACGCTTTCAAGTTACAGGGGAAATTATTAGACTAGTGACATTTGATTTAAAAAATGTTGCTTAGAATTGTTTGACTGCCGAACATATTGCTTAGCAAGTATCTTTAAATTATTTTACATAGTATATTTTATCTCTAATTAGTCTACAATCATTTTAGCCTTCTATATATTTTATATCTCCCCACAGAGTATAATAAACATCTGTCAGACTGATTCAGAATTGCTTTTCATAATTACTGCTAAGAAAAGTGAGAAACATTTCAAAGCCAAGATCTCTACATAAGCTAGAATTTTCAGCAACACTTTTAATTCACAGTCTTTTGGCTAAACCTCATAGAGCATTCATTCAGAAGTTTTATTAACAAAGGAGAAAACTACTATTACATTTTACTGACAATATACAGTAGAAGTAAATGGCTAAATAAATCCAAGTTGAATTCAAACATAAAGTAAATAAATAAGCTTTACATGAGTTTACTTAATCCATAGTGCATTAGAAGAATAAGCTTACTGTGCTCTAATAAAAATTTATTTGTTTAATAGTAGTTGCTCTAAAAATACAAGGGTTATGTATCATTTGAAAACATGAAAGTATAATTTATCAGTATAACTGAGGAAAATACTACTTAACCATATTGCTAGATGATAAAAATTATTTCACAAAGTGAACTTTAGAAGGAAAAGTTAATTTAGAATGCAATGGTTGAAAACCGATTTCTGAGAATACCATCCACAAACCATATGTGACTCACACAGTAGTGGATATAAAATGATTGTGCATTATTCTTCATGAGTTATTTGTAAAGAAATGCTCATGACAAAGAGATAAGTCATCCAATATAATAAATAAGATACCTGCATTTTGTGGACATACTGAAAAGAGTAAATAACCAAAGATGCTGTTGTTGTTGTTGTGTCTTAAAGTAATTATTGGAACAACTGAAACAGTGGAAGTAGAATTATTAGAGAAATAGAAACCTTGCTAATAATAATAGCCACAATTTATACAGTATTTAAAGGGAACTATACAGATAAGTAAGTGTCAGAGTCAGGATTCAAACCCATGTCTCTCTGACTAAAGACCCATGTGCACTATGTTATGATACCTGCCTCCTATTCTTCCCAATAAAACATATGGCAAAAATTCTCAAAAGGCATTAGTGATTGTGAAAGAACCAAGAATTATGACTATTCCTTAAACTACATGAGCTAAAGTTTCTAAAGCTTCCAATAAGTATCTTAGTGAGAAGATACTGAAAATTTAAAAATGCCTCTATATACTTAATTATTATTAATATATATCTCAGTCTGTTACAGATAATATTCTTGAACATACTGACATGGTTTTTCCACTTTTGCTCTTTCTTTATGTGATCTTACCCTATTCAACCCGAGGCATCCTTTGTCTGGAAGAGCATCACTACTCTTATGGCAGAAAGTCAAAGAGAAAAAGTCAATATCAATTTTTAACTCTTAAAATATGCTCTTAGTTAATTCACCCATTCAAAATATGATCTCAATTATAAGCCAGGTGGCTTTCTGTTCTGAATACAGCAATGAACAAAGAAGTAAATCTTGAAACACAAAGGATCTCTATATATATATCTATCTCCTCTCTCTC
>NW_006299245.1:1911959-1916183 GCF_000327345.1 Myotis davidii | reverse complement strand
AATGTCCTCAACAAAACAAAAAATAAAATGAAATTAATTAAAAATGGGAGTATGCATACAAGTCCTTGTATGCATGCATATAAGCATAACCAATGGACACAAGACACTGGGGTGTAGGGGATGCCGGGGGAAGGCCAAGCAGAGAAAAAAAAGGAGACATATGTACTACTCTTTGTAATATTTTAAGCAATAAAACAAAATTTTAAAAAATAAATAAATAAAATAAAATAAAACCAAGTTTTGTAGAGGGGAAAATGTTTTCTACATTCTCTTTATACATATGATTTGAGACCATAGAGGATGATAAGTAATGATGGTGTAGAGAGGAAGGAGTATATAAAAAAATAAAGTTTTTATCAATCAAGAATTTTTAAAAGCTTTGTACTACTAAGCGAGTGAGAGGGAAAAAAAGGCAAAGCAGTATAACTAGGGTATCCTGGGATCTCAGGGTGATGGTAGAATGATGAAAACATCTAAATAGGTTTGTGAAAGAAATCCCATTGTAAAGGACTCTCAGAAAATCTTTGTCTTTTATATAGTACCATGGCCAGCAAGACCTAAGGGCTCCTCTAGTGGACATGGAAGAGCTAGGAAAGGGTGTGGAAGTCACCTTCGCATCCTGCACACTGCAGATTCAGGCAGAGAAAACAACCAAGTGCCTCTGAGGGTTGAGACAGACATGCTGAGACCCAGGGCACTAGAATAAGCCTGGTATTGGATCAAGGACAAAACCGAAAGTAAGTACACTGAAACTAGAAGCTACGACGGCAGGTCAGTGCCTGAATGATTCCCCAGAAGCCAGCTCAGATGAACCACAGTATCACAGACTTGAAATTCCCTCACCCCACTTTCATTGGACTTCCCCTGTACCTAGAATCCATCTTAGGAAGTGAAACAGAAAAGAAATACTCATAGAAAGAGGAGAGAAAAAGCATCGTTGGGGAGGTGAACTTTAAATTACTTACCCAAAAGAAACTGAACTAAACCCAGAGGGGTTGAGAAAAGAATGAGTTACCCTAAATCTGTGTCCTCCCTTCCCACACCAACATTACAAAAAGCACAAAGAACCAGTCACAGAATCGAGGTCATTTTATAACATCTGAATTCATATAAACCGTACAAAATTATATAGATGTGCTATATTCTGGAAAGGTAGTATAATATAAATAAATGCCATTGCAATACATCCTACTATCATTTTATAAAATTCAGAATTTTATAAAATAAATAACTTAGAATTATAGCTGAATTCCTAGAATAAGTGGATCTGATGGACTGTAACAGTTCATAACCAGAGAGAAAAGAACCAGGTAGACAACACCACACAGAATGCTATTAATCTCGTGTGTCTGTGTGTGTGCTGCACACATGATGCTAAAAACACCCTGATGTTTTAGTGAGACAAGCATGGTCACTGCATAGAGAAAAGACTGGGAACCCTAGCCAGAAAAATCTAGACTCTCAATTTCATTAACTTATTTCCCTTTCAGTTTTGTTTTTTTTTTAACTCAGTAAAATTATGTCAAAATCTTGGAGTATCACACTTGATTTAAAAAAATCTGGACATTATCATTGATTCATCTTTTTTTTTATCCCTGTAACAAATCCATCACCAAGTCCTATCAGCTCTTCAGAACTGTAGCTCAAAGGGGCCCATTTGTCTTTTCCATGGCCAATATCATCTATTGCAAAAACTACTAAGACAGCACCCCTACCAGGTTCCTGCTACACCTTTGGCTCCCTACAATTCATTCTCTGTAAAGTATCCACAGTGCTTGAAATTCTCCAGTAACTCCCATCGTTGATAAATGAACACTGAATCTTTACTGTGGCTTGGCTACTGACCTGTTTGTCCCCCCCAGTATTATTCTCCTCTGTCTCTGTTACCCCAGGAACACTGACCTCCTTTCTTGTCTTAAAAATGATAAGTTGTGTTTTCCTGCAGAGCCTGTCCTCAGATCACAACTCAATGCCTCTTTAAAAAGGATTTTCCCAAGCACCCAAGCAATAGTAGTTTTTAGATGCGGAAACTCAAGCTTAGAAATATCATGTAACTTTCTCAATTGTTTGTTTATGGGTACATCATCTAGTTATCACTTTAGATATAAACTCCTTGAGGGCAGGGGACGTATTGTGTGCTTTCTTCAGTATTGTTAATTGAAGGGATAAAAAAAGAATGAATGAATGAATGACTATGGAGACCAGGGGAAAACAGTTAACTTCTTCCCAATGCTTCTCTTCCCACTAACACCATTCATGTTACTCCCAATTTCACCATGACTGGGAAAAATGACTAGGAATAAGTCAATGAAGAACATAGGAGATGTAGTCCCACATAGCAGTATGTAAAGAGTTTAAAGAGAGATTAGGAAAAGAAAAAATTTAATATAGGAGAAAAAAAGTAAATTTCTTTGAAATAGTGTAGCCTCGCAATGCTGGATCTTCCGAGTCAGGAATCTAAAAGTAAGAAATGCCTATGCTCCATAAAATATTGTATAAAATGTATTTTCTGAGTTCAGATATTTAAAATGCACTAGGATATGTATTACATAACTGATGAATCCTTTTAAGAGCATTAACATTGATGAAAATTAGGGTTTTTATCTATTGAGTTTTCATGAAGTAGGATAGCCATGTTGTTAATTGACATGAGACACACTGTAAGATTTTAATTTTTTCACAATTAATGCATAAATAGGCAATCAGGTAAAAGTGATTAGGAAACAATAAATCCAATGCTTATATTTCAATAGAAAACTGACCTTAAGTAACAGATTTCTGTAGACATATTTCTTAGTTAAATTTTAGTTAAAGTTATTATATTCAAGAAAACTTAGAAAAACAGTAATATAGAAAATAGTTGAGTAAAACTCTGGTAGAGTTCAAAATTATATACTCTTCACTTAAGTTAACAGATCAACAACTTTAAAGAGCAGAAATGCTCTTATAGTTATGCATAACGCATAATTGTTTCTGTTTTAGTTACAACAAAACTTGACTATGCTCCCACATAATATGGGAAAAACTTGTTTCTTAATAAAAGCATAATAACTAGCCTATTAATAATCAGGTTCCTAATGTATCACATTTTGAAATAAAAAAATAAACTACATTCCTATTATGTTACAGATTAATACTTGTTCTCAGAACTATTTCCAAAAAAGAAAAAAAATTCTTACCAGACATAAACTGTGTAATAGAGGATAATTCCATTTGGCTCCAGGGGTGGTTTCCATGACAACTTCACCCTGACACCAGACAACTGTTTCACAGAGAAGTCATGGGGGGGAGAATCAGGAGCTGAAAAGTCAGAGTGAAAGATGATGCATTTTATTAAATGTGTATTAAAAAGGTTAAAACGAAGGTGCACAAAATTTTTATTATAAACTTTCTGGTAAATGAATCAGGTACAGTGTTTTTCTCCATGGGCAGGAGAGACTGATGTTTACTTTCAAAATGAGATGATAAAAGAAGATTTTGCATGGTGGTGTTAGAACATCTGTTTCTGTGATTCAATGGAAAAAAACATTTCATGAGAAAAAAGAGCAAGGAGTATTTCACAGTGATTCACCTACTGCTCAAGTACATCTTGGTAAATTATCATTCTCTAATAAAAAGAAACTATGTGGTGTATAAGTATAATATACAGTAAAAAAAATAGGCTCTGTAGAAATAAAAATAGATGGGGGAAAAATCCACATTTAAAAAGTGAAAGTGATAAGCATAATGTTGAGAGAGCAGTTAAAATGACTGACCTCACAAATAAAAACTACGCACCTCAATTTCAGTTGTGTTAATGAAATGTAAAATAATATCAATATCTGTTCACATAGTCTTTGAAATTGAATAGTTTACAAAGGAAACACCAATGCGGCACATAAACAGTAAAATGAAGCTTAGAGTCTACATCTCATTCTGCTATAACACTGTGAGAAATCAAACACTGTAGCCATTCTAATTGAATAAGCACTAAAAGAATTGTTGTAAACCAGTTAGCCAAGTGTATATTTCTACTTAGATAAAACATTTAGAATGGCATTTCTCAGTTGCTGTATTACAGTATAGTAATGCTTTGGACTATTAATATGCAACTTTTACATATAAAAGGGTATAAATCACTAAAACTAATCATTGTTACAGTTTTACATGGAGAATGAACAAGTAGGAAGTTAATAGAAATTCTGGAAATTTTTTGAGATCTTCAAACAATGTTCATTTATTAAT
>NW_006299245.1:1891776-1911932 GCF_000327345.1 Myotis davidii | reverse complement strand
TCCAATAATTGGATAAAATACTACTGAATTATTTTTGAATAATTTTTATTTATTTTTATTTTCTGAATAATCTCAGTTATAGTTGTGTAGATACATGCGTCTCTGATTGTTTTCTCATTATTTTGGTAGCAACGACGTTTAAAAAAAGGTTTATTGAGCAGAGAAAAGGTTTATGAGATGAGCTCTAAGAAATAATGATGACAGCTGTATTTGTATTTCCATTACTGGCCTGACAATAAAAATGCTTTCAAACACTGATTATCACAAGAATTCACATATCATTTGGAGATGCCTGTTTCCCAAGGCATGCATTACTTCTGAGAGCTCTCATTTGTCAAAACAAAAGCCTATTCTATTTTCCCTAATATCTTTGCAAAACTTAACATTTTTTTATTATTCTTTACTATTCTATACTATTCTTTAATATATTTATGTAGAACATGAGTTAATTCTTGGTGTTTTATACTTAATCTTACTATATCCTTGGAAAATATATTTTTATGTAAACCTGTATTGCTTAATAAATGTAATTAATATGCTTATCTAAACAAAATACTGCACATCTATCATAACACACTGCTATAATCATTTTGGCATTTGTATGAAAATTAGAAAAATAAATGTAATATCTTTTGCATTTTACCCAGTTCATCATGACAGAGAACATGAGAATACATGAGAAGGGTCTTCATAAGGCCCCTACTCCCTGTGCCTGTCATGATCTTTCCTATCTCTCACCCTCCTTCTTTAGTCATCTTCCTTCAAGTCAAAGCTTAGACATAACTTTCTCAGCTGCACTTTCCCAGATGTCTCAGAATAGCTAGAGTCCCTCTTTTGTCCTGGTGAATAATTTTGGGAACACCTATATCAATAATTAGAATTATAAGTATTATTTGTATATACATTTATTAAATTTGTATCTCTGCTACTGAACAGAAGCTCCATGAGGGCAAGGAACTCCTAATATCCAAAAAATCAAACTTTCTCAGGACTTTATCCCTTCTCAATTTCCTTGCAGTATTTTGATAAGGGGGTCTTCTTTACCCTTAGCAATTGTATCAATGACTAGGCCAAGGATTTGGATGGATGTTTACCTTGACGCTATTTTTAGCAAGCCAGGTATTCAGATCCATAGTCAATGCATTGAAACTATTGACATGAGAGGTAACAAACTCTGACTGTTTGAAATATATGTTCACTACTATCCTAGGCTCTTTCATATAAGATCTCAAATTCTTAGAACAATTTAATTAGAATAGAAATAAAGAACTGGGCAAATAAATAACAATTTTAATTCTTCCTTTCCAAGTTGGATGTGTTTTATTTCTTTTCCTTGCCTGATTGCTGTAGCTAGGACTTCCAGTACTATGTAGAATAAGAGGTGAAAGTGGGATATCCCTGTCTTGTTCCTGATCTTAAGTTTTCCCCATTGAGTATGATGCTAGTTGTGGGTTGGTCATATATGGTCTTTATTATGTTGAGATATGATCCCTCTATTCTCACTTTGCTGAAAGTTATCATAAATGGGTGCTGGATTTGGTCAAATGTTTTTCTGTGGGTTGGTCATATATGGTCTTTATTATGTTGCCGCGACCCTTTAATACAGTTCCTCATGTTGTGGTGACCCCCAATTTCATTGTTACAAATTGAACATAATTAAAGCATAGTGATCAATCACAAAAACAATATGTAATTATATATGTGTTTTCCGATGGTCTAAGGTGACCCCTGTGAAAGGGTCATGACCCACAGGTTGAGAACCGCTGATTTATATGATCATATGGTTTTTATCCTTCATTTTGTTTATGCAATGTATCACGTTAATTGGTTTGCAGATATTGCACCAACCTTGCATCCCAGGAATAAATCCCATTTGATCATGGTATATGATCTTTTTACCTCAATATAATGGGCTAATTCAGGCAAGGTGGTGTCCATTAAAGCTGAAAATCCATTATATAATAAAATATGTTTTCCAAATGTGTATGTTAAAAAATTGACTAGTTAGTTTGCCTGTTTTACTTAAGTAGGCACATTTGTGAATGAAAATTAAGTATGTATGAGAAGTTTAATTTCACAGAAAAGTTTTCTATATGTATTACAGTCATTTAAAATTTTTACTGAATAGGGCTAGTAAATGGGTGCATTCACCGCTTTGAGTAAACAAATGCACATGGCTGGGGTGTGGCTTACCTCACATCAGAACATCTGCCAGCACTTGTTTAGACTGGTGCAGAAATTCACACCACAAGACAACAGAACCCATTACCTTATGTGACGCAGTGTGATTATGTGCTAATCGTTTGCGGAACATTATGAGCAGTAACTCTTTGATTTAAATATGTAGAATATAGTTGTAGATATATAATATTTATTTATGTTGACTAAATTACTACAGTGTGGTTTTTTTCCAACGTATGGCCTATTCACTAAAATTTCTTTAAAATAAGAGAGAATTAATAACAAAAAAACAGTTAATTTAATTATGAGCAAATCTTTGTTAAAAGCTTTTTAAAATGAAAAGGGTGCTAATTTTCACATATGACATATGGACAGACTATTCTGTCCATTAAATCCAAAGTCTATTTGAATAGACTTTGAGGTATGCAAAATCAAGGGCTTACTGCATTGCTGGATTTGCTTTGCTAATATTTTGTTAAGGATTGTTGCATCTATGTTTATCATGGACATTGGCCTATAATTTTTTTCTTTGTAATGTCTTTATCTAGTTTTAGAGTTAGAGTAATGCTGGCCTTATAAGATAAGCTTGGGAGTCTTCCTTTCCTCTTGAATTTTTTGAAATAGTTTGAGAAGGACAGTTGTTAGTTCTTCTTTGAAAGCTTGGTAAAATTCACCTGTGAAGCCATCCAGTCCAAGACTTGTTTGTTGGAAGTCTTTTAATCGCTGCTTCAATTTCAGTAGTTGTAATCAGTCTGTTCAGGTTTTTCTGTTACTTCTTCATTCAGTTTTGGAAGTTTGTATGTTTCTAGGAATTATACATTTCTTCAAGATTGTCCAATTTATTGGCATGTAGTTGTTCATAATATTTTCTTATAATCCTTTTTATTCCTGTGGTGTCTCTTGTTACTTCTCCTCTTTCATTTCTGATTTTATTTATTTGTGTCTTCTGTTTTTTTCTTGATGAGTCTGGTTAAAGGTTTATAAATCTTGTTTATCTTTTCAAAAAACCAGCTCTTGGTTTCATTGATCATCTGCATTTTTTTAGAGTCTATTTCATTTATTTCCACTCTGATATTTATTGTTCCTTCTTCTATTCACTTTGGGTTTCATGTGTTCTTCTTTTTCTAGTTCCTTGAGATGTAAGGAAAGATTGCTCATTTGATACTTTTCTTATTTCTTGAGGTGGCATATAATTGTGTCCCACAGATTTGTGTTTGCGGTGTCAGAATGGCTATTATCAATAAATCAACAAACAACAAGTGTTGGCAAGTTTGTGAAGAAAATAGAACCCTTGTGCACTATTGGTGGGAATGCAGATTGGTGCAGCCACTATGAAAAAGAGTATAGAGGTTTCTCAAAAAAATTAAAAATGGAACTGCCTTGTGACCCAGTGATTCCACTTCTGAGGTTATATCCAAAAAAACTAAAAACACTAATTCAAAAGAATGTATGTACCCCTATGTTCATTACAGCATTATTTACAATAGCCAAGCCATGGGAGCAACCCAAGTGACGATGAGTAGAATATTACTCAGTCATAAAAAAGAATGCAATCTAACAATTTGCAGCAGCATAGATTAACCTAAGTGAAATAAGTCAATCACAGAAAGGCAAATACACATGATTTCACTTTTATGTGGAACTAAAGAATATAAATTAACAAACAAAAACAGACTCATAGATATAGAAAACAGACTGTTTGCCAGAGAGAAGGTGGTAGAGGACTGGATGAAAAAGGTCAAGGCATTAAAAAGCACAGATTGGTAGTCAAAAAAAAGTCATGAGGATGTAAAATACAGCATATGAAATATAGTCAATAATATTGTAATAACTATGCATGGTGCCAGGTGGGCACTGGAAATACTATTGAGGGGAACCCTTTGTAAAGTATATGATTGTCTAACCACTATACTGCACACTTGAAACAAATACAAAGTAAAATTGAGTGTAAATTATAGTTGAAAAAATTTTAATTTTAAAACTACAATTTTGGACAGATAAAGGTTGATAGAGAAATAAGCATAGCAAGCGGAGGCAATGACTAAGGAAGACTAACCTCTAAGAAGACTTAGAAACTGGGGCCTCCAGAGCACCCTACCACCATGCTCTAGTGAAGTAATTTGGTGGAGGGGAAACTATGGGGACCTGAAATGGGAGAAGAGGCCTCCAAAGACTTTATCATATTGCATAAAATAAGAGCAATGCAGAGAAAAGTCTTCCTTTTACAAGCGTACAATGCAGTTTGTCCTGGTGAATGACTAGAATCTGAACATACACAGGATACAAACTAGCTTGAAGATTGGGAAACTTGAAAGAGAAAAGGAAAAACAAAAACCCTACAAATGCTTATGATACATACAGTGCCGCTCCCCCCAACCCCCGCATTAGAATAGAGCATCCTTTTAAAGTAAAAATTAACAGTCCTCAAACACACAATATATAAAAAACAAATGCAAATCAAAACCCAAGTATATTCCTCAAAGTTAATTTTCTTAGCATGATATATGCTTCTAACTTGGTGAAATACTGGTGTAAAGTGGTCTTGGTAGTAAAGCTGATTTTACTTAGGTTAAGAAAAGGTATATTTAAATATTCAATAGGAAGGCTATAAACAATCAGGAATAACATCTTGCAAATTATGTAGTGAACCTGGAAAACAGCCTGAGCTCATTAACAAACTAATTCTAATGCAATAAGAAATTGTTACAGGTTCACATAACAGAATCTACTATAAGACTTATGTAAATGTCTATTCTTATGAACATAAAAGTTGAACTGATGAACTTATGAACAGTTATAACTAATACATTAGTTGATGTTCAAACTATCTAAACCAAAATTTTAACCTTAAAAATTCCAATGAAAAAAAATTAGTGAATTTTTTTACAGGGCATGGATGACACCAGAGTAATTAAAAAAGTATCTTACACCTGATTTTATTGAACATAAATCTGACTATACTATTTTATCACCATGGCAATGAAATCTGTGTAATGCTGGAATGGCACACATCTGATACCCAAGGACACTGTTGTTGTTGCTGTTTTTTCATTATATCTTTATCTTCATAGGTTTTTTCTGAAATGTGATGGGTTCTAAATATATCACTATCCACTACCATACTTACCATCTTCTTCTGTCAGCACACTAATTGGCGCACTCCGAACTCCTTCACCTTTGAGTGTACTAGCAGACACTTCAATTATATATTGGGTATATTTCTTCAGTCCTAAATAGAAACAGAATTTACTAGTTGAGACTTACCAAATATCCTTTAATAATATGCATGAAGCAAACTATGAAATGTCTCTTAACAATCATCCAAAAGTAAAAGCTAAGTGGAAATGTAGATCTTTGAAATAGTAACTCCTGTTATGAAGACAAAATGATACAGGCTAATATAGACAAGGACTGACCTAGAATACTCTTTCATGTGACCTGAAATAAATGCCTGGCTTATCTAACCAAAAACCCAGAGTGCCATAGCCTGTATAAAACTTCTCCCACTCACACTTAATATTTATAATAGAACAAGCTAATATTTTGTGGCCACCCTGTCAATATAAAGGTTAATATTTAACATTATATATATATAGTGTGTGTGTGTGTGTGTATATATATATTTTTTACCTTTAATGTTCTGGATCAAAGAGGTTGTATCTATAGTTCTTTCCTCATTTCCATTACTTCTCCTGAGATAAATTGTATATTTTTGAATGATTCCATTAGGATTACGTGGGGGATGGAATGATATTTCAATCTCTCCAGAGGAAATATTTTTGTAAGCAATATTTTCTGGTGCACTACCAGGTACTAAAAGAAAAGAAAAAGAAAATAAATGTATAAAATAATTCCATCCTAAAAATCTATTCTGCTGAACTTCTCATTCATGAGCACTACAATGTGGTTGTAATAAATATTCTAAATAAGTAAGGTGTAGGTAAATTATACACTAAAAAGAAAAATTTCATCTCAAAAGAAAATTCATACTATTATTTTATATAATAACTAGAGGCCCAGTGCTTGAAATTCATGCACAGATAGGGTCCCTAGCGGCTGCCATCTGCTGGCCAGGGCCTCCCTTCACACCTGCCTTGGCCTAGTGCTGCCCACTACCTGCTCCACCATCCCTCCGTGGTCCCTCTCTCATCGGGGGCCCACCGGGGCTGGCAGCATCTCCACTGCTGCCTGCTTCCAGCACAGCATCGCCCATGCCCACCATGTTCTGCGCCATCCCCTGGTAGTCAGCGCACGTCTATTTCCTGGTCGGTCGAGCTCCCACCCCGTGGGGACAATTTGCATATTAGCCTTTTATTATATAGGATGCTTATAGAATATTTTTATGAAAATGCTTGTAACTGTATTAAGCTACCTTGCACTGCAGAACACAAGATTAAAGAAAGAGGATTGAAAAACACTTTAAAATGATTGTTTTTTATTAAATATATATAGTTAATAATTAGTTTAGTCTAAAACAATATCTATTACAGGGCAAGTAATTTTATCTAGACATAATGGTGTATATTATGGCCTGGCAACAAAACAGTCTTAAAGCACTAGTTCTTTTTGTGTCTACTAATGTTTTTACTCTATTAAATGCAGTTGTCATAAATGGTTCTCTACATATGTTCAAGTAACTAAGTATGTGTGATTCAAATTCTGGCAAAATAGATATTCTAAATTGAATGACTATCTTACTTAAAATAATTAAAACACTGCATAAAATAAAAACATATTTTTCTTTGAATTACTTGCCAAGTTGACAGGAAAGAAAAACAGTGGTGACCAAAAAACAAAAATCCTATCTAATAAAAGAGTAATATGCAAATTGACCATTACTCCAACACACAATGGCCACCCCCATGTGGTCAAAGATGGCTGCCCCATGTGGACACAAGATGGCCAGCAGGGGAGGGCAGTTGTGGGCGATCAGGCCTGCAGGGGAGGGCAGTTGGGAGGGACCAGGCATGAAAGGGAGGACAGTGGGGGCAATCAGGCAGGCAGGCAGGAGAGTGGTTGGGAGCCAGCAGTCCTTGATTGTGAGAGGGATGTCAGACTGCCCGTTCAGGCACAATCCCCCGGGCAGTTGGACATCCTGTGACGGGTCCCAGATTGGAGAGGGTGCAGGCTGGACTGAGGGACACCCCCATCCCGGCCCTTCCCCCTGCATGAATTTCGTGCACTGGGCCTCTAGTAAATAAAATAAAATAAAATAAAATAAAATAAAACAAACAATAAAATCAGTATCCTCAGAAGGAAGCTAGTACTAAAGCCAGCTTTCCCTTGGAGGATATTGGTTAATCCCAGTGACTTTGAGCTTCTGTATTAATAGCTGTGCCAGAGAAAGACCTGGACCAGAAGAAGGGTAAGGGACATCCTGCATAAAGAGCTAGAACCCATAAGAATGCAATTTCAACCAGAACCATTATATGGGACAACTCTAGGGGGCACCTTGAATTCTTCTGCAGAATGCCATAAAATTCACCACAAGCGGTCACTCTTGGATTAGTGCAATGGGGTCTATTCACTCTCAGGGACTGAAGAGTAGAGAGTAAATCCACTGCACAAAAGAGGACAGAAAAGAAACTTTTTTCTCTTGCCACTCTTCTTGATAAAGAGGTGGGGAAGAAAGAAAAATTATGCAGTTGTGGAACTGCAAGTCTGTTCCTACAAACTTATGTGGCCCAAATCCTGCTGTGTCTACAGCCTGAAAAAACCTCTACTTCAGAATTTAAATTAAAACAAATCTGTAATTCTGAGTTGCTACCATTCAAAAGCAAATAACAAAAGTAAACATAAATTTCTGAAGAAACTCAATTTGGGCCACATAAATTTGCCACACATAAGTCTCAGGGAATATGAGTTCACTAATAAAATCACTAAACCCCTAAGCAAATTAGACACTGACAGTTAAATGCTAGCAAAGAAAAAGGAAAAAATAATACACATATACTCACATACACACACTCACACAAACACACAAGACTTCAGCTATTGAACTTTCTATAGAATAAAAATATGGATGTTTAGTATATTTCAAGGACTAAAACATTTTTTTTAAATATGAACAGATAATTCTTCAAATAATAATAATAAATAATATAAATAAGCAAACAGGGTTGATGAAGAACCAGACAGGCTTTCTAGAACAGAAAAACAAACTAACTGCATTTAAAATTCTCTTGATATGTAAAAGATAGAAATTTAGTGAGAAATTTGATAGTATTGGAGAAATTATCAAAATATAGCTTAGAGAAAGAAAATATAAGATATAAAATGTCAGTTAGGTATAAAGGGTATACTAAGAAGATCTAAGATAATAGAATGAGAAGAGTTACTTAAAAAGATAATGGTTGAGCTTCTATTATAAAGAGGAAGGGAGATAGAAACATCAATGATGAGAAGGAATCATTGATCGGTTGTCTCTTGCACACCCCACACTGGGCATGTGCTCTGACCAGGAATCAAACCATGACCTACTGGTTTGTAGGTCGACACTCAACCACTGAGTCATGCCACTGGGCATGGCTAAGACTTTTCAAAATAATTGAAAGATATCAAACTTCAGATCAAGGAATTTCAATAAATCTCAAGCAGAATTTTTAAAAAAATCATATTTAGGCACTTCATTGTGAAAGTACAGTATACAAAGAAGAGAGATGGTCTTAAAAGCACCAGAAAAAGATATATCATCTATATAGGAATGACAATTAGACTGACAATTGAAATTAATTGAAACAACTGGAATTCTACAGCCAGAAAAATTAGTAAGATTTTCAGACAATCAAGAACAAAAAATACCATCAACACAACCTCAATAAATGAAATTTTAAATAATGTACTCTCGAGAAAAAAAAATTCCTAGAGATGAAAAACCACACTTGCAAAGATAATGTTTAAACATCGTCTGCACAAAACAATAACAATAATGGCTAATTTTGGAAATAAACAATATAAACTAAATAAGTAAATATTATTTTCATTAGAGTCCTGCTGTTAAAATATTTCCTTTCAAAAGAAAAAATGAGCCTTTTATATGTATCCTAAATACCATGTACATCAATAGTGCTACCATTAAATTTAATAAAGTAGAGAAATAAAATCCTGAAGTCTTAAAAATGTAGATACAGTACCCCCCATGCCAATTATTACCTGCTATGAAGTATATTGTATCTAAGTCAGACTTCATAGAAAAAAAAACTGACCTAAGAATATTGATAGTTGTAAAATTTTTGGAATTTTTGTAAAGCAGAACATAATTTGATGTAACAATATATAGCAATGTAATCCTACTATCCCTTCCCAAACATCCAAAATCTACTCAGAATGCTTTGTTAGCTTTCTGGAGTTCAGTGAAATCTTGGACCTGCTGAGAACACTACATCTTAGCCCAGGTGGTAACAGGTGGCCATTTGTTTTTCTGCATAACTTCTATAACCACAGGACCTTGGAGTTGAATAGTTATATTTATTGCTCCTCGGTGCCATATTCAGATCTGTTCTCCTTCTTTCCTCCTGAAAAATTTTATGAGCTACACTTTCTTAAGACAGTTATCTAGTAACACTCTGCCACTTTTCCAAACATCTTAAAAAATTTACCACCTGGTTGACTGACTTCCTCTCTACCACTCATAGAGACGTCAACATTGATGCAAATGATCTATCCAATTTCCTGGTGTCATACCACTAACCAATTACATGAGCTCTCATCTTACTGTACTGTCAGTAGCATTTGACATAGGAAATAAATTCCTTCTATTTGAAAATCATTATTCACTTGCCTTCCAAAACATGATCTTGTCCTGATTTTTTTCCTGCCTCACTGGCCACTTCTGCTTAGTCCTTGACTTGCTCCTCCTGACTTCCCAAATTATACAATTATGATGCCCCCAGGACATAATTATATGTTTCTTTTCATCTTTAGGACATTCACCCTGATGTGACTTTATCTCATACCTTGACTTTGAATATCAGAGATATGGTGGTGCCTCCAATTTATGTATTCAACTCTGGATTCCTTCCCTGACTTTCAAACATATATCCAACTGCTTTCATGATAGTCACTTGGATATTTCAAACATATTCAAAACAAAACTACTGAATTTCTCTAAACTGACCTTCTTCCTAACTTCCCCTTCTCATTAAATGGTGCTATCATTTTTTTTAAATATATTTTATTGATTTTTTACAGAGAGGAAGGGAGAGAGATAGAGAGCTAGAAACATCGATGAGAGAGAGACATCGATCAGCTGCCTCCTGCACATCTCCTACCGGGGATGTGCCCGCAACCCAGGTACATGCCCCTGACCAGAATCGAACCTGGGACCTTTCAGTCCGCAGGCCGACGCTCTATCCACTGAGCCAAACCGGTTTCGGCAAATGGTGCTATCATTTACTCACCCAGATATGCAGATGAAAAAATAACCCTGACTTATCCCATTACTCCCAAATCCAGTATATTCAGCAGCAGTCTCCTAAAACTACAAATCGGACCAGGTTCTTGTCTCATAATTCTCTAATAGCTTCCCATTAAAACTAACCAAACTTCTTATATTGGCGCCCAAAAATCTGCATGGTCCACCTCTGTCCGTCTCTCTCTCCTCATCTGCTAAGCTCCCCTTCCCAATAACTCATACTCATTGAATGACAGAAATATTCTGTTCTTCCTCAACTACATAAAGTATCTTCTCACTTCAGGAACTTGGCAGTTGCTATTCCTCCTTCTAAAACACTTTTCTTTCTTATCCTCATCTAATTTAATCCCATAGGTTATTAATATTTCTGGGTATATATAACATCTTCAGAGAGGCCTTTTTCAGTCCTTTATCTCAAATAGCCGCTTCCTACTCTGTAACTCTGTCTCTTCTCTCCCTCATAATTTTTCTTCATAGAACACACCACTATAAAAAGGTTTGTGTATTATTTACTAACATATTTCCTGTGGCCCTTCTAAGAATGTTAACTTCCAGGAAGTAGGAATTTTGTCTTATTTACTGTTATATTCATGTTGAAGTACATGATATGGAGTCTATACAAATCTGCTCAATGAATGAATGAATATGTTCAACATGACAGAAATGTATTAAAATCAAGATTGAAACTCACAGCTAAAGAAAATAAGTAAAATTGAATAGCTCTTTAATAGTAAGAAAAGGGGAAGTAGTGATGCTATGCTTGAATTTGATAGCTCAGTATAACTTCTAATTTTGAAAAATTATCATTGACACTTTCTAAGTTGTCCCTCTGGAGTTTCCTGCCTACCACCAGTAGTTAGGATATAAATATGCCTCTCTGACCCAGGCTGATATTCTTTGCATTTTTATTGATTAATCCTGAGAGGATACCAGTGGCAGGAAAGTGAGAAGCTAGGAAAATTTCTGAGCAAGTGGAATAGGGAAACTGAGGCAATAAAATTAAACAAGGCCAAACAATTTGAACAACTTATAGCCAGTTGGTGAACCATGAGACCTCATCCTCCCTAACCAAGGACATTTAGAGCAATGGTTTATACCTCCCCTCGCTAACCAGAGAATAAATAGCTTAAATCATCCTGGCTTGGGAAAATAGAGACCAAAGACATAATTAATGCTATTTGTGCCAGCTAAACCCAAGGACAGATGAAGTCAGGGGAACAAAAAACAAAAACCCATTAAAGCCAGACAGGTCCAAGTTAAAAAGTAAAACAGTAAACGGACCAAAGAATAATCCCGAACTCCCTTATACACTCATTTTAATACATCAGCATATTAAAAATACACCTAGAAAGTGATGGATATTCTGCTGAAACCCTCCCCTATGATTCTCGCCTGAAAAAGGGGGTTGGGGAGGAAGAGAGAGAAAAAGCCCTCAGGACAAAGACAGTGCAGGCTCACTCTAGAACACACCCATGCCTCTTCCCAGGCATGAACTTTTTATTTGTTTCTAAATTCTAAGTGTCCCTAAGAGACTTACAACCAGGGGAGCGTTAGACTCTGTCAGCTCAACCCAGGCTTACCGCCTGGTCCTGTCTCCAAGGCCCCTTTTCTCTGACGTCCCGCCCTGGCTCACGTCTGTCCTATCGCATTTCTAGAGAGCAGAGCCCTGCCTAGGTTCTCTCCTGTTGCTTTGTCTACCCCAAGTCCTTCCTTTGTTTTACCCTCCACAGCTGTAATAAATGTACTCTCAAATCACCTGGACTCCATACTGTGCCATCATTCCTACACAAAGTCAAGAACTCACACACTACAGGCTGGACTGCCCGAGTCAGACCCATCGCAGGCCGGCCCTGGTCCTGGATCTTCAGGGTAAATAAAGCAAGACCAACTTGATAAATCACTAATTTCAGAGAGTGATGAGGCACTCTTCAGTTTTCTGAAATAACATGGTGTTTCCAATTGTAAAGTAGTGTGCAAAATAGATAATTCAAGAATAAAGAGTAATTATTATAGTTAGTTGAAGTAACCAAATCTTTATAAAAATTAAAAATAAATAATGCAGTTCATGATTATACCAAAATAGGAAGTGGGGATTTACCTTGTGTATGCCAAAATATTGTTGTTTGGCATACACTGGTATAGTTTTAATGTTATGTAGATAAATTAAGAAATGCATAGCCCATGGACAGGGAGGGGACTGGAGAGGGGTGGAGTGGGTCAATGGGGGGGAAAGGAGGACATCTGTAGTACTTTCAACAATAAAGATAAATGTTTTAAAAAGGAATGCGATTAATTAATATAAAATTATAGAGTCCCACACCAAATTTTAGTCAACATCTAAGTAACTATCCCCGGTGGTTGTTGCTCAAAATCCGATGTATTCAAGGCATTTGGCTAAAGGCTTACTGTAAAGAAAGTTATGTCTTGCTCTGGGTGGGTAGCTCGGCCAGTTGGAGCATCTTCTCATCTACTGGGTTTAATTCCTGATCAGGGCACATACCTGGGTTGTAGGTTTGATCCCCAGTCAGGGTGCATATGGGAGGCCACCGTTTAGTGTTTCTCATTCACATCAGTGTTTCTCTCTCTTTCTAAAATCAATGAAGACATATCTTCAGGTGAGGATTTAAAAAAAATAGTTATGTCTTAAAAAGGATACAGAATATATGGATCAGCATAGAGTAATCAGTATGGGGACTTAAAGTTCTTTATGTGATTACTGCACACTATATATGAGAAAATACGAACTAATCTCAAGTTTGCTCATCAACTGTACATTCTATACTTAAAGCACACATATAAACACACACACACACACACACGAATTAGTCGTGTATTGCACTTTTCTGATTGAATATAGGAGTACCGTATTTTACTTCCAAGCATTAGTAAACCCTGATTCCCCAACCAAGATAAATTGTTTAAACAAATAATTTACTCCTATTTGTAGTTAGCAGAATTAACACATTACTGAGTTGTCACATTCCTCCATTTCTCATGAAAGAATAATAAAATGTGGGCTCTTTTTTAGAATATGATTACAAGATGAAAGTATTGTATCTAACCAGTACCCTGAGTCCTGGGAACAGATAGATGGTTGTCCTTGAGCACATCCTGCTTCAAATAACACCTGGAGACTGTTAAAAATTCTATCTTCCTCTTTTGCAACAAGAGCTAAATTGGTGGCTCCATAGTAGTAAACATGATCCAGGAAAAATCACTAACATAGATTCCACTGTCCACCATTTCCATCCAGATGGAGAATACAGAGACCGTGAGAGCACCCTAACTTAGGAGAGAGAACTAGGAACTAGGAGCATGGACACTGAGCTCTATGCCCTATATTTAGGTCTCTTTTGTTTCTAGTGTAAAGATGACCAATTTGTACTCACCAAAGTGGGGGAGCTAGTGAACCCTGCCATAATTGTTTCTCACTTCTCTATTTTTCTCACTAGATCAGGAGCCTTGAATGGCTGTCAGAAGACTTAGCTTCAAGTCTGAACATTACTTCTCATCTACTATGAATTTTTAGAGATTCTATTAAAATACTAGTGGCCTGGTGCACAGATTTGTGCACATTGAAAGGAAATTAATTAGAAGAAATATTTTAATATTGCTATTTGCCCTTTTTCTATAATAGAAGTGTCAGAGATGAAAAAATTAATAAAATGTATATAAAATAATATATAAACTGATTAATAAGTAAAAAATAACATGATATAACAACATCAAAGACATGATATGAAAACAACAAAAACATGATATAAAAACATTGATAAAAACAATGACTGATAAATTGATTAAATTTATTCTCTCTGTATAGCACATTAAGAGTGCTTAACCAATTTCCATTGTGATGAAGTATTTACAACTTTAACTTTAACGTCAAATGCTCTTCAAACTTGAGAGAAAGCAACATATAACTGACCATGTGAGAAAAGAGGTTCAGGTAGGAATATTCCTACTCTGTCTAGAGTTTGTCCTTGTGATTTATTAATAGTCATCGCAAATACTGGCATCACAGGATACTGTCTTCAAATTAATTTAAGTGGGAGGCCAGTGACAGACGGGACAAATATTGCACATGTGCGAGTCAATGTTTATTTATAAATTGCCAGTGAGTGTCATATGTACCGGCCAGCCGGCTGGTCAGACAGATGGATGGCCGGTCACTTAGACTTTTATATATATAGATTCCTAGGTCTCCTCATCCATAAAATAAAGGATTCTGTATATTTTCTAAGACACCTGCCGACACTAAAATTCGCATTTTAAATTACATTTCAAGTTAAACTCTTATATTCACTTATGACTTGTTACTATCTGTACCTGAGAATTAAACTCATACAATAAATAATGAAATAAAAATCGAATTTACTTTTTAATATTAAGTAAAAAAAACTGCAAGCATGTGATAATTAGAAAACAAAAACATGATTTTTATAGATAGTCATAAAAATAAGGTGTACTTGATGTTGTGACCAATTAAATAGTGAAACATTTGATAAATGTTCAGGAATATGGCTATTGTTTAATATCCCAACAGGATTTTTAAAGTTTTTACTTTCTTTTCTAATGCTTTTCAGAGCCCCAAACAGTGAAATATCCCTGCAAAAATGAATGGGAGGATCAAGATATATTTATCACTTAGCAGCTTTACTGATGGTTTCTAAACCAGCATTATTGTGAAAGGGGACGGGCTTTACAGTTAGGTGAATTTGGGTTCCAATTCCAACTTCATCACTTACCAGCTAGATAACCTTAAGCAATTAATATTAACGTTAGGAGGGTAAAATTCATTTTAACCTACAGTGGTATATTCCCACTAGGGCTTGGCATATTATAAATATTTATTGAAAAGATGAACCTCTTAGATCTCCATTTTTCATTAGGCAATGAAGATAATAATACCTTCATGCTCTATTCCAAAATAAAAAGCAATTATTATGGAATCCAATAGCAAAGCCCATGGTACTTTCCAGATGCTTAAAATATGCTTAGGCTTTTCTCTCCTTGAACCAGTGTAAAATGAAATAGAACAAGGCCTGGTAAAAAAGCAAATACTATTATTTAAGCACCATATCTATAAAAGCAATGAAACAAGATGATATGTAGTTTAATATCAATTAGATTTCACTTTGGGGGGACTCTTGATGATAAAAAATGCTCTTTTCATCACTCTCCTGTTTCTGCAATTATAACCTATGCCATTCTCTATGGACATTGTGTCATCTCATATAATTGATTTCTGTGACCAGCTTCACTCCAAAGTAAGCTGCTTTACTAGATTCCTTGATCCTCAAGGTCAGTGACAGGGCCACACTGTCATAGGGTCTGGCTGAGCCATATGAAGCTGCTGTCATTTGGGTTATGGCCTATAGGAAGAGCAAATCCATATGGTTCAGCCAGTTGCTAGTCAATAAATATTTATTTTTTACATGTAGGGATAAAACAGTAACTTTAAATTTAGTTCTTAATTCTTAGCACACACTATCAAGTTGCTCCAATGTATGATTATAACCATAAACAACAAACTGACATCATCAGGCAAAATGTCTTCCTTTGTGCTGTTGGCCTTGCATTGGTGAAACTGAAACCCAAGTAACTCCTTGCTTGCGTTATTTCCTTTAGGTCAGATATCCCCTCATATGGCTTCCATAAGGTCCTCCTGCCCATTCCACCTGACGGCTTAAGACCTAGGTGAAATGCTACCTCCTCCCTAAGACTTCCCCCCATATGCCCTATCTGTGCTCCCACTCTATACCTCTATCTACAGACATACCTCATTAGAGTATAGGAATCAATTCTTATGAGTGTGTCTCTGCTTTTACCTAATTTGAAAGCAAGTAGTTATTAATTCACAAATTTACAGGAACATTGAAAAACATCTTTAGTTTTTGAGCCTTTCATTTGTAAAATGTGTTGATCTTTATTTTAGAGTCCCTTATATGCAAATCAGATTTTTAAAAAATTTGCATGGCAAGCCTTTTTGTATTCATTTACCAAAAAAAAAAAATAAAAATATAAAAAAAAATTGCCCGGCCAGTGATGCTCAGTGGTTGAGCATCAACCTATGAACCAGAAGGTCACGGTTTGATTCCAGTTGGGGCATATGCCCAACTTGTGGGCTCGATCCCAAGTGGGGGCATGCAAGATGTTTTTATCTCTCCCTCTCACTTCCTCTCTGAAATCAATAAAAAAAAATGTTTTTTTAAAAAGCAAAAGAATTCCTGGATTATACAAAATGGAATAATGAGGGGTTTTAGTTAAGTAAAATAAAAACAATATAGCAATTGTCAGCCACATGCATTACTATGCATTATTAAACAAACAAATAAAAAAACTTACCAGTCTCAGAAGTCCTTACAGAGAGTGAGGAAGATAACTGATTGCCATGACCCAATCTGGTGTATGACCTCACAGAAATGTTATAGAGGGAATACGGTTTTAAGTCCCTTAAAATTATGTGTGTTGTTGAGGTGTTCTTCATAAATAAGGAATCCATATTTTTATAGAGAACTTCATAAGCAATAATAATCCCATTGGGTTTCTCAGGTGGTAACCACTTCAGACTTATTTCATGTGCAGTCACATCAGTAACTTCAACATCTTGAGGTGATGATTCTGGTTCTGGGGGAAGAAAAGAAAACTTTAAATACTTGCATTTTTTCATGTTTATTGCTTCAGCTACTACAGGCAGCATGAGGTAGATGGCAGTAAGCAAGCAACACCGCTTGCTTTTTTTCTATTAAAACTGCACCTAATAGTCTTACCATCTTCCAGAGTTCTCACAAAGATGTCATTTTCTTCAGACAAAGAACTTTCTCCAACATGAGTTGAGGCGGTCACCCTCATCTTATATTTGGTGTATTTCTTTAACCCTATAAAACCAATAGGCAATTTGTTTAAATTTCTTTAAAAAACACTTAGATTAGTGCCATTTGACATAGGAATAGTGAAAATAATTTATTTCGGAGACTGATTCCTTCAGTCACTTTCCCTATAATCCCAATCTCCCAAACATCTTTGGCTTGAGGATATTCCCATGTTGGTGATGTTTTAATTCTTTCCTAAAATATTAAGGAAAGATTTGAGGCTGAAAAATAATTTTGGCACACTGCAAGGAGTACACTAGTAGTTGACTTGGCACAAACACTGGATCAGTTGATTTACTTCACATTCATTCCTTCAATAATCCTGAGTTATTTCAATATACAGACAAAATTTCTTGGGTTAAGTATATTCCTAAGATACTTGTGATCATTCTTTCCTAAAATATTAAGGAAAGATTTGAGGCTGAAAAATAATTTTGGCACACTGCAAGGAGTACACTAGTAGTTGACTTGGCACAAACACTGGATCAGTTGATTTACTTCACATTCATTCCTTCAATAATCCTGAGTTATTTCAATATACAGACAAAATTTCTTGAGTTAAGTATATTCCTAAGATACTTGTGGCCTCTTATGGTTTTATGGTTTTACTTCTTTGTAGATAAATATAAAGGAGAACACATTTAATCAAGGTACTTCTTCACATATTTTGCAAGATCTCCATGGCAGCACAGCACAGCTAAATCTGGAATGATGAAACACGTGTCCTGCAGGGCTTAAGGCAGAGAGATGCATATGTTCCATCAGAATAGAAATGTTTTTTAAAACGCAAAACTTTGTTCTACCTGTTATGAGAAAGCTGTTATTTAGAGTAGTCATCTGGAATGCTGTGTTTGTATCCAGTTCCATTGCATAAATTGTATAATGAGTTATTTTTCCATTGGGAAATTCTGGAGGATCCCAATATAACAAAATAGATGAGGAACTAATATTTTTATAGTTTATAATCTGAATGGAGCTTGGCACTTGAAAAGAAGAATGAACAATTAATATGCAAGAAAAGAAAGAGGATTACTGTGTGCAAGAGCAGCACTTGCAGGTAATTATTTCCAAGGAAATACATCCTTACCTTGTTCAAGTGTCCTAACATGGAGAACCGTTGGTGGTCCTTCTCCCATGATGGTGAAAGCAGATACACTAATCATGTGCTCAGTGAAAGGTACGAGCCTCCTGATAACGTAAGACAGCTGTTCGGCAGCAATGTCCGTGATATACTGATTCCATGTAGTTCCTATTTGAAATAAAATGTTTTTTAAAACGTGTTTGGGTTCATGATCAAAATTATGTTTGCTCACACAGTGAAACCTTAAACCGGATTCCACATACTTCATCAATCTCTCCATTCACTCCTTTACGTGAAAGGCAGATGTATAATTAATAATGAATATGCTGAGTACTCCCCAACAATATCTATAGACATGTTATGCTCATAATACAGCTTTGCTAGTTATTATGTTATCCTGGAATATGAGATTAGTGTTTTGAAAAATATATAACTTGCTAAAAGAGACTGGCTAAGATTTTTTTTTTTTCTGAAAAGACAGACTAAGCAATGATATCAAATTGAGACTTTTATTTGAACTCAAAATTCACTATACCTTCACTAAAACCAGAAGTATTTTAAAGCAAGCATATTTGGGTAACTGATACTTAAATCTGTCTGAACAAGGATTTCAAATAGTGTGGGATTTTTATTTATTTATTTAGAACTTGTGGTTCCAATGATGTTAATTACCAATTAGGCCAAACGTGAAGTGTTTAAGGAAACATCTGAATCAGAAACTGTGGGCTTCTTAATTCCTAGTGTTGCCCCCAGTCATCTTTGCACAGAATAAATGAATAAATCAGTAAATTAAATAAACATATACTGAAGGTAATGTGACATTTTGACTCAGTATACCATCAATAAAGTAACACTTTTAATTTGCAACAGGACAAATATCAAATCAGAGAAAAGGAGAAAATGTTCTCACTTAGCATTTCAGAAAAAACAGAGAGAGAATTTAAATGGCTGTTCTCTAACCAAGTACTTTGAATTTGCTATATATGGCATTCTCCTTTTAGGAACAATAAGATCCACTGACCCTGAAGAGCAAGTGTACACCCTAATGACATCACCACGTCGTTGGGGCACCTACACCTGTTTATCACTTGCATGCACTAGAGTTGTAACTTTCTGACCTATTTACCTTTAGTGACATTTGAAAACCTATTAGTCAAAAGCTGCAGAGAGTGTGAGGCCTGTAAATGATCTGAAGATATGCTCATCCCTCCCCATCACACCTGCTTTGGCAACTGTAATAACTGATTGTCTATGCAGCTTGGCCAGAGACTCTAGGGTGCTACTTTCTCTGGGAGGAAGGTCAAATGGGTTAGAAGGGGCCAGCTCCTGCCTGTGTGGCATTTCCATTTGCTGCCTGAGGTTATCCAACAGTTAAAGAAGAAAAAAATCTGACTCCAGCCCATGAGCCATTAATAATTTGGCTGAACTCCAAGCTGCGGTTCATATCTGTACTAGCTAGCACTGGTGGTTTAATGCATTTGATAGAACATAAAAACTGTACCTACCAACTGTTAAATGCTGGTCTTCAGCTCTATTCCCCACAGGAAAGTTATTATGTGGATGACTGTTATACATAACTGAAGCAATCGCATACAGGTCCGAAGATATC
>NW_006299245.1:1879872-1891732 GCF_000327345.1 Myotis davidii | reverse complement strand
TGAACCCTCAAATAATTCTGCCATTGACTCTACTACGTTCACAGTTTCTGGAGTGAGCGGGGTGTTTATATACTGTAATTAAAAATAGGTATTTACAGAAACCGCTTATAACCATTATATTAACAATGACTTCATTCAAGTATTCATTTAAGAAACTTTGGAATTACCCTTTTTGAAAAAGATATTATTTCCATGACTCCTGTCTCCTTTATATCCCAAAATTTTATTCTGAAGCTACTACAATCCCACATGATGTTACACACTGATCACTCCTGTGTCTTAAGAGACGAATACTGGATTGTGGGGAGAAGCAGATATTTGTTTCTGTCTTCAGTTGTTGTAAAATTCAAAATCCTCATGCAAAGACTCCAGGACTAAAATATTTTAATTATTCCCCCCCCCAAAAAAAACAATAAGTATTTAGGAATACTGCCTTATACCAGGTGTGAGAGGCCTGCATGACTGCTTAATACACGTTAGGAATAGGAGTTTATCTATGATGGAGTGTAGTTGCAGACATGCACAAAACTGCATGGCAATGGTTTTCAAACAGGTTCACGGGAGACCTACCTATCCAAGGTCTGTCCCTAAGGGATATTTTAAGTAACTGTGATTGTTCCTAGAGCCATAAAGTTCTTCACACACGTCAGCTTCACCAAAGTGGCAGATATTGAAGAAAAAATATCAGGAGCAGGTTACGAATATTTAGAGGTTTTTGTTGGGATAACAAGGTGACTTTTCCCACCCCACACAGCATAGCTGATTGAAACAGAATGAAAAAAGACTCTTTTGGCCAAATAGTACTGGCTATTTTTCATGGATTGCCAACCTTGAAAATAAAATTAAATATTAATCAAAGAAAACGTTGCCTTAATAACCAAATGCAATGTTTGGACTTTGGGTTCTAATTACAACATATCTACCAATACAGACTTTGAAGATAATCAGGAAAATATGAATATGGTCTAGGTATTAGATGATACCAAGACAATGTTAGTAATTTTGTTAGTTGTGGTAATGGGATCATTGAATGAATTAAAACATCCATGTGTTTTAGAGATTTGCACTTAGACGTGTAGGATCAAAATTTATTTTAAAATATGTTCACAAAAGTAGCAACAACAACAACACAAGAGAGCTGAGGCAAGAATGGGAGAATGTTGACAATTACTCAATCCTGGCGATGGGTAATTGGGAGTTCATCATTCTCTTTTCTCTCCTTTTATGTTTGCTTAAATTTTCCAAAATAAAATAGTTTTTAAAAGAAAAAAAAAGTTTTTGTCCATTTTATTTCAAGTTCTGCTTCAAAATTCACTGCTAAAACATTTTATTTAAAAAAAATAAAATTACCCTATTTATTCTCAATTATAAATTTCTCAGGATTTATAAGTCATAATATGGGTTTTATTTATTTATAAGCTTTGGTACAGTTGTCGTTTAATTATCTTATATGTTTAGGGGTTGTCTTTACTCACAGAAACAAAACCAAGTTTTTAATTCCTTATTAATATAAAGCACTTAGTATTTTCAAAAAATAGATGCTCAAGAAAGAAAAATTTCAGGAAAGCTAAACATTTTAAGGCAGTTTATTTAATTATCGACAAAGGTGGGTCATTTAAATATTAACTTTTCTGAGAGATAAAATAATGGAGAAAAGATTCAAGAAAATTTTCAGTTCTCCAAATAATATTTTTGAGATAAAACTATCTACATCTTGTTACACCCTTATCCACAAAAGTATTGTGATAAAGAGCAGGGGACACGTATATGATCCATTCCAAAATGTGTGATTAAAAAACTCTGGAGAGGGAACCCTATAGAGGACAGTGAAAGGTCTTCTGTCTCCCAAGGATTCACTTCAGCTCTGCCTCCACAAAAAAATCAGGGAGGGCATGAAGCACAAACACATAACTCAGGGATGCTCTGGTATTTCAGTCGATAGTTTATGCCCAACCACACAGCTGTTCCCACTATTAATCAGCCCCTCTGAAAATCTACTGTGTACAAACTACTATAGAAGGTACAATGAGGTAGTACAAAGAATTTCGCCCTGAACAATTATTTTGCATTAAATCTCTCAATATTTATACCCATGTCAGATAAATTATTGAAATTAAACCCTAGCATCCCATCCATTAACTAGGCTAAGAATCTCTCGTGATATACTGCCACTTCAAGGTAAGAGTTGACCTGAATACTCTATCTGCAATTCTCCCAAATTCTGGTATTCATTGGAAAGGCCCTCCTTAACTTGGGCAATGATAAGAACATTGGGTTCATCATAACCTAGAATGTTACTAATTATCATGAAGTGTGCCACTTGTGGTATTTCTGATATTTTGCCTCTATAAAAAAAAAACCCACTAGATTCTAATCTGTTTTGAATAGATGAGAAAGAAGAAAAATTAAGAGCAAAAAATGATGGGAAAGAATCAGAACTTAAGGAGTAATGGGAAGGGGCAGAGAAAAGCAGAAGTAGAAATAAAGGCAATATGAAGCAGAGGGAAATCCATTGCAACTTCCAAAAGTTTGGGACTCACTGAGTTGGCCTAAGGTTCTCACCCTCAGCACTCCTGACATTCCGTGTGAGGTAATTCTTTTTCTAAGGATAGTTCTTTGTTGCGGGGACTGTCCTGTGCACTATAGGAGGTTGAGCAGCATCCCTGGTCCCTACGCACTAGAGGCATCCTCCTAACTGTGACAATAAAAAATGTCTTCAGAGATTGCCAAGTGCCTCCTGGGGAGCAAAATCACCCCCAGCTGAGAACAACCAAGTCAGGGAATGTCACAATTCATCAACATGAAAGGCCTCTTATAAGCTACCCAGGAATCTTTGGAATTTTTGTGAAAGAATTAGGAGTCCTTAGAGTTAAATTCCAAAACCACCTGAATAAACCAACCTGAGTTTACATGTAATATTCTTCATTATAGTTAACCTGATTTTATTTAAAACAAACCCTAAATATATAGGTATCTATATAGCCTGAATTATATCTACCAATTTAGACTCACTCGAAGTTACGCTGAATTAATAACAATTTATTCTTAAGAAATGCTTCTATATTTTATAATAGACTATAACATGGTTTATGTTATCTATTATGAAGCAATAGTAAAAAGAAAAGTTTACAATTAGCATATGTTTGACATCTCCTAACAGGTACCATATCATTCTGTACATTATTTAGGTGAAAAAATCCTTAAGGCTTGATTCTGTTTATGTTCCTATTGCTCAATAAAGTAAACTTATCTCAAGCAATCCTAAACAGCTACTGAATCCTGTTCTCAGCCTCATTCCATAGCAATTAGCCAGCATTTAGTTGGCAAACATTAATAAACTTGAAAAATATATTGTATGAAAAATATGTACTTGTATGAATCTCAGAAATTGTAATACTAGGTAGCAAGATGGTATCTTCTGGAAGAAAATGTCCCAGAGTTCTACCATAAGAATAAATAAGAGACCTGAGTATGAAAATAAACTAAAGAGAGTTCATGGACAGATGAATTTAGGGTACCTCAGACTTCAATCTCAGTAGAATGAACCCTCCAAAGAAATTAATTTTGTTCATTGCATTGATAGAAGTAGAAAATCTACACCGAAGGAGAAATTAATTATGTTCAAGTTGGTTCTAGTAAAACTATATATGGAATATTGTGTTCAGCCAAGTTAAGAGGCTCATTGACAAACAGGAAAATATATACAGGAGCATAATCAATAATAGGAAGGACCTAAAAACCATACTAAAGATGTTTCTCATCAGTCTTCAAATGATAAAAAGTTAAATCAATATGTATTATTGTTACTACTTCACAGACTAACATTTAAAGTTATTATGTGTCAAATACAATATTAAACACTGTTGCCCATGAGCTGTCACTTCATTATGGCATAAGGACATAGGAGATGGAGGCGGAGGCAGTGGAAAAAGAAGAAGAGGAAGAGGAAAAGGAGGAGAAGAAGGAGGAGGAGGAGGAGGAGGAGGAGAGGAAGAGGAAGAAGGAAGAAAGGAGAAGGGAAAAGGAAGAAGGAAGAAAGAAGGAAGAGGAAGAAGAAAGAAGGAGAAGGAAGAAGGAAAGAGGAAGGAGGGAGGAGGAGGAGGAGGGAGGAGGAAGGAGGAAGGAGGAAGGAGGAGGAGAAGAAAATTTATGAACAATAAAATGACAATAAATACATATCTATCAATTGAATCAAAAACTCAAAATAAACAAGCAAGCAATCTAATGAATAAAATAGAACCAGAGGTATGGAAACATGGAATAGACTGAGGAATCTCAGAGGGAAGTGGGGGAGGGGGTGGGAAGAGATTAACCAAAGACCTTATATGGATACAAGCTTTACCTACAGACACAGATAGTAGGGTGGTGAAGGTGGGATGGGAACCCAGGAGAGAGGGGCAATGAGGATGGAAAGGGGGACTTCTGTAATACTCTCAACAATAAAGATTATTAAAAATTAATTAATTAAAATATTTTAAAAATTGATGAATGGTTAAAGAAGAAGTGGTGCATATGTACAATAGAATATGACTCAGCCATAAGAAGAGAGTGAGATCTTGCCATCTGTGACAAGAATAATGGACTTAAAAGGTATTGTGCTGCGTGAAATAGGTCAGACAGAGGAAGACAAACACCATATGAATTCACTTATGTGTGAAATCTAATGAACAAAATAAATGAAGAAGTAGACCAGAAACAAACTCATAGATACAGAGAACATTTTAATGGTTGCTAGAGGAGGTTGGGGGAATAGGTAAAAAAGGCGATTCAGAAGTACAAATTGGCAGTTATAGAAATGTCATGGGCATGTCAAGTGCAGTATAGGGAATATAGTCAATAATATTGTAATAACTATGTATGATATCAAATGGGTACTAGATTTACCAGGATGATCCCTTTGTAAGTTAATAAATGTCTAATCACTGTATTGTACACCTAAAGCTGATATAAATTTATACATCAACTGTAATTGAAAAATCCTATATAATAAAGAGCTTATATGCAAATGGTCATCATACCCTTACACCATCACGCTTTAACTGTTCAGATACTCAACACTGGGGAGAGGATTGGGGCCCAGGGAGGCACAAATGAGCTCACAAGAGAGGAATGGGGACCAGCTAGGCACAAATGAGCTCTCAAGAGAGGAATGGGGACCAGCCAGGCTGCGGCCCAGGAAAGGGACAAGCCGCACACCCTGAGGTCCCAGGTGCCAGCGGCTGGGGTTGCAGCCCAGGAGAGGAACAAGCCACCCACCCCATGGTCCTGGCTGCCAGTGGCTGTACCTGTGGCCCGGGAAAGAGACAAGCTGCCTGCCCCATAGTCCTGGGCACCTGTGTCTGTGGCCTGGGCAAAGCCACCTGCCCATGGTGCCTTGTGGCTGCAGTCGGCCCAGAAGAAGCCGGCCCGGGTCCTGGGTGCCTACGGCCAGCCAGAGGGAGAGAAGCCCAGGTCTCAGGAGCCTGTGACCAGCAGGAGGAGGGAATCCTGGATCCCGGGTGCGGAGCGAGGTAGCAGTGGTTAGGGACAATCAGACCAGCAGGGGAGCAGTTAGGGGCAATCAGACCAGTAGGGGAGCAGTTAGGGGCTATCAGGCAGGCAGGCAGAGGTGGTTAGGGGTGATCAGGCAGGCAGAGGTGGTTAGGGGTGATCAGGTAGGCAGACAGAGGGGTTAGAGGCAATCAGGCAGGCAGGCAGGCGAGTGGTTAGGGGCCAGCAGTCCTGGATTATGAGAGGCAATCAGACATCCCCCCTAGGGTTCCAGATTGGAGAGGGTGCAGGCCCCCTGTGAATGAATCTTTTGCACCGGGCCTCTAGTAAAAATATATTTTTTAGAAGAGTGACTGGAAGAAAAATGTCATCCTAAGATAGGTTCCAACATCAAAGAAAAGGATAAGAAATTAAGACACTAACCCAGAGGTTTCATCTGTTATCTCATATATTCCTCACTCTCTGAAGTGGGTATATAAGCCCGGCTTTTAAAAAGAGGGCACCAAGTCTCTGAAAGTTGATTTGTCTAAGTTCTTGACCTAGAACAGGGCAGAGCCAGTGCTAGGATCCTGGCCCGTTTGAATTTAGAGCCTTAGCCATATCTGTCTCCCTGCAAGGTGAACCCAAACACCATCTAATGAAGAAGATACCATCACAAAAGTAAAGTATAATGTCTCCTGTATTGAGAGATGATAAGGGAACTAACATTGTCAACCAAGGCAAATGGTCCAATGCCATGATTAATAATCACAACAGAAACTGCCAGTTATCAAAACAGTCACAGGAATGAAAAGTACAGCATAGAGAACGCAGTCAATAACTTTGTAATAACCATGTATCAGATGGGTACTAGACTTATCTGGGTGATCACTTCATAAATTATATAAATGCTTAAACACTACGCTATGTACCTGAAACTAATATAATGTTGTATGTTAACTGTAATTTAAATTTTTTTAATTTTTTTTAAAAAAGAAAAATCTATGCTAAAATATAATCACAATAAGTCACAATTATTTAGCACAGTACTTACTACCTGCCAACTTACAGTTCTAAGTTCTTTACATGCATTAATCTATGAAATCCTTATTACCAACCTTTTGTTTTAGGGACTCTTATAATCCCTATCTTAGAGAAAAGGAAACTGAAGTTCAGAGATGCCAGGCCAACTTGCTCAAAGTTAATTTGTCCATAAAGACAAAACCAAGGTTTAAACCCAAGTATTCTCTCTTATGTCCATGCTCTTAACTTCTCTGCCCAGTACAGCCCAGTAAGTGACAAAACCCAGATTTATATGGTTCCAAAGCTCATGTTCTCCCTACTGTGTCACAGGGATTGCAGATCATATAGACAGAAGCAAAATTACAAAGAAATCTCTCTGGAACCTCCTCTTCCCTTCAAGAGAAAACCAAGTGTGAGAGACCTGTCACCTAAATCCCAAAAGAGCTATCTATCTAATATAAGAGCTTTTTGGCAGGAGTAAAGGGTTGAGTTTTTGCCTTTTACCTGAGTATCAAAGAAAGTAGAACTCAACATCTTTTCACAGAAGAAAGGAGTCAACACAGGATTAAAATTGAACCCTAGTCTGGAGATGATGAACAACTCGGAGTAATAATCCTGGGCAGCCAGAGTGCACTGAGCACCTAGAAGAGTCAACTTTCAAATAGACACCAGAAACAGAGGAAGGCTGGGGTTAGAAACCGAGTGACTAGCAAGTGGGGAAAATAACAGCACAATCGGAAAAAGCAGTCATTTTGAACCAAAACAGTAGAAGCCAACTGGTTAATAACCATTGGGCAGTGCCTCCAAGCTGGTCCTCCAGGTGAACTCACTGCTCCTAAGTTTGTTTATTCTATGTGTTCCCAGCAAGCAGTGTGCAGGTGATATTTGATTGAGTTGTACACTTGAAACCTGTATGGTTTTGCAAACCAATGTCACCCCAATAATTTCAATTAAAAAAAAAACCAATCTGGATCTGACAAGTCTGGAGGCTTAGCGGTCCTCACAGTGAAGAGCTGGCTGGACGAGGGGAATAAAATCAGTGAAGGACAGTCAGGGCTGCTTGTGTTTCCTGACAGAAACAAAGGCAAAAAGCACGACTCCCAGGGTGGCCAGAACACAAACACTGTCCTCTTATTTTACATCTATAATATGATTTAATTTCTTTTATTTAGTTATTTGATTTCTTTAATAAAATGTGCTTTTTTAAAAAATAAGGCAGCTCTGAGAAATTTACTCTCCTAAGGCTAAAGGGACATAACCATTTGTCAACAATAGCTACTAAAATGACTGTACCTATTGTTGTTCCAATTGCAAACACAGCCTTAGTAGGATTATTTAAATTATAATAGGAGTTTTGAAACAATTATTAACTGAATTACCATAATAATATTCATATATGAAAGGACCTTTTGCCTACTTAATTGCTCAATTAGCATTTTTCATATGCTGAAAGAGAATAATAACATTTCACTAATAATATCTGTCTTAAAATGAAATATGATCCAGCTAGATTATCAACAAGGCCCAAATTTACTTCACATTCTACTATAAAGCTTGTCAAGTATTTTGTGTGAGTGATTGAAAACCTTCCAAGTTATCCTGTGCCAGGACCAAGTAGAAAGGGCTCACCAAGATGTAAAATAAAAAGCAATACCTCTTTTCCCGTGAGCAAAGTATTTTCCAAAATTGCTCCGGTCTCTGAAACTAGCACTTTCACTCGGTATTGGTTAATGATTCCATTTGCTTGTCGTGGTTTCTTCCAAGTAATTCTTATTTGTGTGGCTTCTACTTCTGCAAGCTGTAAATCAAATACTGCACCTGGAACTAAAAATGTAAATATAAATAAGGATGTGGAAATTTTAAAATACATTTTCAAATTTTAAAAATTTTTCCAAGTTCTTAATGACTTAAGATCTATAAGAAATTCATCTAGAAAACAGGCTAAAACAATTATTAATTTATCAATAATTAAATATGTATAAGTATCTTTAAATACATAGATATTTAAAGTTAAATTTCTACACATTGTTCTCAAAAATGAAAATAAGAAAAAGATATCATGGAATAATTTCCCCAAATCAAAATGTCATAATATTTGTTCCAATAATTACATTAATAAAAAATAACTTCCCAGATGAAGCTGTTTTTGGATGATTAATGCACAATAGAAACCATGAAGGCTTTATACAAATTATAACAACATATCAAAAATCAACATCTAGAAGACTTGGAATACAATGAAATGTAGTTGGTAAATTCAATTAAGCTATCACTTAATTTATTACATAAGCTTGTTTGAAGAGTTGGTTCATTTTTATCTGCTGGTTTTAAAAATTAATTACATGAGTCTCAAATTTCAGGCACCCTTACATATTTCAGTAAAGAAAAACAGGGACAAACTAATTGGTTTAAGACCAAGCACCAAATACTTAAAACAAGTTCTAGATCAGTGGTTCTCAACCTTCCTAATGCCGCGACCCTTTAATACAGTTCCTCATGTTGTGGTGACCCCCAAACATAAAATTATTTTTGTTGCTACTTCATAACTGTAATTTTGCTACTGTTATGAATCGTAAAGTAAATATCTGATATGCAGGATGTATTTTCATTGTTCGCGACCCACAGGTTGAGAACCGCTGTTCTAGATATCAAGTCACCAAAAGTGACATCTAGGAAACCTCCAGTGCAAAGGAGTAATGGATCAAGGACAAACTGCCCTGGGCCTTTGTCTACATTTTTTATATAACTCAATGTGTGGTTATAAATTTACCCCTCCATCCTGTTTCCTTATCTATAAAACTGGTGTAATTATATCATTCCTGTTACTATGTAAGGTTTCTGTAAAGAACAAGTGATTCAAGAGAATTTATAAAATGTTGGTTCAAGAAAGAAAAAATATGACAAAAATATTGTCCTTTATAATCAGGATGTGGTAACATATTAAATTCATTTTCCTAAGCTGACGTATTTCACATTAGTAAAGGTTTAGCAAATTTCACTTAGAAGAGAGACACCTTAAAGGGGGGTTGGGGGGGGTATAATATAAATGGAAAGTTACTCTGTTCCCTTTTAAGATAACATAAAGAAATTAAAAATTAATGTCAGAACTTCCATAAATATCCTATATAATAAAAGCCTAGGTAGCCGCCCTCACATCATCACAAGATGGCCACCACAAGATGGCCAGCAGGGGAGGGCAGTTGGGCAACCAGACCTGCAAGTGAGGGCTGTTGGGTGTGAACAGGCCTGCAGGGGAGGGCAGTTGGGGGGACCAGTCCTGCAGGGAAGGGCAGTTAGGGGCAACCAGGCCTGCAGGGGAGGGAAGCTGGGGGTGATCAGGCCAGCAGGGGAGGGAAGTTAGGGGTGATCAGGCCGGCAGGGGAATGGTTAGGGGGTAATCAGGCTGGCAAGCAGAAGCAGTTAGGGGCAATCAGGCAGGCAGGCAGGTAAGCGGTCAGGAGCCAGCAGTCTCAGATTGTGAGAGGGATGTCCAACATCCGGTTTAGGCCTAATGGGGCCTAAACCAGCAGTCTGACATCCCCCAAGGGGTCCCAGATTGGAGTGCGTGCAGGCTGGGCTGAGGGACACCCCCTCCCCCATGCATGAATTTTGTGCACCAGCCTCTACTTATCTATAATTAGTGAATAGAATCATGCTTAAATTAACCATGAAATTAAACTATATGGCATTTTCATCCAGTAATTAAAAGTGTTTTCTTTATCTCTATGACATAACCATTTAAAAATCTCTCTAGATATTGTAATAATATAAATATTTCTAAACATTTTTTTGAATAGTTAATGGCTAGATGGATGAATAAGTCATTCAGGCCAAAGAACATATTATTTGATTATTACAGGCAATATTCTAGTGTCCAGGGAGGGTAAAATCTGTGCTGAAAAGTGGAGATAAACATAACATGGCTATACATCTGTAATTTGCTAATCCTTTGAATCTCCTATTCTAAAAACATTTTGGTATATCTCTAAATAGAAGGATAACTCTTTAGATTGATCTCCCACAGGAGTTCTAATCTCAAGAGAAAACTGTCCTTTGAAGGATGGAGGAAGAGTTCTAGGCTAGGATCCCACTATCATTGATTCATTTGTTCATCACTCATCAGAGCACTCATATAGTCACACTGCTCTGAGCACCTGGAGACAGAGGGACAAATAAGATAGATAAAACATTTTGCACAGGTCACCTCTTATACAAGTTTTATTTCATTAACAGATATTGTCCCCAGAGCTTATTTTTTTTATTATCATATTTACCAACACATATTTTTCAAAGGTGGAGAAACTTTCCAATTGACTGAGTAGTGTGAAAACAACTTGGCCATTTAATTAGCAATGCTCCCATTCCACCTTTCTTCCATATTGTATTTTGGCATCCCTATATAGATAAAACCTTAGCCAGTATTGCATAACATATTTATAGAAGAGGAAGGTCATTTTTCTATTTAATTTGAATTCATGTAGTGGAATCTCAATTTATGAAGCCAATTTAACGATTGCATTAATCAGATTAATCAGGCAGCTAATCCTTGCCTCCTAGAAAATAAGTGAAATTTGATGTAAGAGTTAGTTCCATTTGATGTAACACATTAATGTAGTAGGATACCACAAACTACCCAGTACATAGTTGGCCATCTCTTAGTTAGACAACTTAGAATAGTAGCCGATAGTTTCTTCATTTTCTAATTTAGAAGATGTTTTAATATAACTTAGTAAGTATTGCCCCATGATACTAATGCCTAAAATTATGATTCAAGTAAAAATTAAATGGTTCTATATTACCTTAAAAATGTACCCCAAACTTGTATCAGAATGACTGCATACCTATCTTTCTTTTTTCTTATAAAAGAAGAAAAAGCTTAGGGGATAAAGGAAATGAAGTAGACAGTATTGTATCTTATCTTCAGAAAGATATTTGATCTGTTATGCCACAAATTCTTTATAGGTAAACCAGAGAAGTGTAGATTAGATCAAGTTCCTTTAATATTGATACCAAATTAACTAAAGAAAATCAAACACACAAAGCAATTAGTTATTGTATTGTCTACAGGGACTATATAAAACTCAAGTCAATACATCTATAAATTTTGCTAATAAATGAGAAACAGAGTTGATTTATGGTTGGTAAAAAATATTCCAAATGACTTTAAGTTTTCAAATAAAAAACTATAAGAAAAAAAATGAATACAAATGACACTGGGTAAAGAGAATACATTAAAATAATTTTTACCATTATGGAGCAAATTCAATTTTCATTAGAAACACATTGTAAAAAAAAAAAAAACTATTGAAAAATAAATGTCACTGAAAATCCTGAAAAACACAAAGTTGACAGTCTCTCAGTGATTTCC
>NW_006299245.1:1865685-1879177 GCF_000327345.1 Myotis davidii | reverse complement strand
CCCTACAAAAAGTTTTACTGACATTTGCAGAAAGTAGCAAGTTGAAATCACTGAAAACAAAAGTCTAACTTCTATAGCCTATTTATGGGGAAGTAAATATGGCTTCCAATACTTTGTCTGCTTTATATGATGTCAAACTCATTAAAAAACATGTGACACTAGTGATAGAAACATTAGGCGATATTTGAAGCAGCAAAGTTTACTTAAGATTTGTTTTTGTTGTTAATCCTTTCCATTTATTTATTTTATTTTATTTTTTTAAATGTATTTTATTGATTTTGTACAGAGAGGAAGGGAGAGGGATAGAGAATTAGATACATGGATGAGCGAGGAACATCGATCAGTTGCCTCCTGCACACTCCCCACTGGGGATATGCCCACAACCAAGGTACATGCCCTTGACCAGAATCGAACCTGGGACCCTTGAGTCCGCAGGTCGACGCTCTATCAGCTGAGCCAAACTGGTCAAGGCTCAATGTATCTCTTTCACATCAATGTTTCTCTTTCTCTCCCTCTCCCCTCCTTCTATTCTCTCTAAAAAAAATAAAATAAGCAGTCCTAACCAGTTTGGGTTAGTGGATAGAGCATCGGCCTGTGGATTCAAGGGTTCCAGGTTCAATTCTGGTCAAGGGCATGTACCTTGGTTGTGGGCACATCCCCAGTGGGGAGTGTACAGGAGGCAGCTGATTGATGTTTCTCTCTCATCAATGTTTCTAACTCTCTATCCCTCTCTCTTCCTCTCGGTAAAAAGTCAATAAAATATATTTTTTTTTAAAAAAGAGAGAGATACATTGATTGGTTGGCTTCCACATGCGTCCTGACCTGCAAACCAGGTACATGCCCTTGACCAGGAATCAAACCTGCAGAGCAGACAGAGGCTCTAACCAATTAGCAACACCGTCCAGGGCACTTAAGGTTTTTTAAGCCCCATACAAATAATGAGAAAATGCTGTTGTCTATGTTCAGGAGCACTGTCTCATTTTGCTGTCTCTTATTTGGGTAACTCATGACATTTTGTAGCATTGAAGATTATTAAGTTACCATTTTTTCCTCAAAATCATCTTTTTCATTCTTATGTAAAAATCTGTTCAGTAAAATATTAAGCAAATATAGGAATCTTATGAAATATATAGTACCACTGCTATAACAACATGACATTGATTTTTCTTTGATAATCAAAGTATACTGTAGACCATAATATTCTCAGTGTTAATGAAATCAGCCCAATTGCAATGTAATTGCAGGTATTATTTTCTATAAGAGTAAATTCAACATTTTTCTATGAATATATAGAGATTTGTTAGAGCCCCAGTTGTTTTAAAAATTTGTCCTAATGAAGAGACTGAGGAACCTCATAGGGAAGACTTGGGAGGGTGGTAGTTGGGAAGGGATCTACCAAAGAACTTGCATGCATATATGAATAATCCATGGATACAGACAATACAGTGCTGAAGGTCTGGGGTAGGGGGCAGGGGGCAGGCTAGAAGGGATCAATGTGGGGAAGAGGAGGGACATATGTAATACTTTCAATAATAGAGATTTTTTTTAAAGTTTGTCTGAATGAATTTTTAAATAAATTTATAACCTACTTTAAAATATGGAGAAGAAAATAGAGTAATCTAAATTAAGAAAATAAATTGAGTAACTTTAAAATCTATTCTCTGTTGTATCAATAAATGAAAAAAATCATCTAAATTGAGAGATCAATTTTAATTGAAAGAATATAGTTCTTATGAGTTATTAGAGTATTCTCATATAGTTTAAAGATTCCTATATTACAAAGTTTAACTAGTGGGACCAGGATTCATTAATGTTGTCAGAAGTAGAAAGCTGATTCACTGCATTAGATAGAGTATTCCAGCGAAGCCCTTCCTAAGGGTGAGCCATCCCCAAGCACTCCATGGAGGAAGGCTGGCATGCAGAAGTTAAGAACCATGTCATTCCTGCCCTTGCTGGAGTCCACCTGTTGTCAATGGACCCTCCTGAGATCCAAGCAGATGTGATCTATATGGCGAGTAGCCCAAGAAGATAGTAAGATAAAACTCAGGGTAAACTGTTTGCCGCACAGGGCAAATAGTCATTTATTGAAAATAATTCGGTGTGAAAAATAACTCATGTAAAATATATTGAACAACGTCCCTAAAATTATACTTATTATTTTGTGACTAAAAATGCAGAAATAAAAGGGAAATGAATGTTTACATGATATTCAAAATAAACAACATGGGATTGTATGTAGCACTATTTTCTATTTCTCTGTAGGCCAAGAACGATGACAATAAAACAATCTTATATTGTGGATTCAGAAGCACCAAAACTGGTTTGACTTGAAAGAAGACAAAAGATTTTAATTATTTAATTGTATAACATAAGAAGAGAAATTAGCTGGTCAATAAGCTTGGTTGAGAAAATGCTACTGCAATCAAACCCAAGCACTCTGGTGCGATGAGGGCCAGGGAACTCTGCTGTGCTTGACAGCTATCCACAAATCTGTCCCGCTTTCCTGGAAATGCTTAAGAGCAGTTTTTAGGTGGAGACTAGGAAAAATTAAGGTCTAGTGGAGAAGACATATAAAAGCCAAAACTCTTCTAATAAAACACGAAGGAAAAAAATTAATAGAAAAAAATGAGAACATTTTGCTTATGTGTATGCATCTCTTTCTTAATCGGTGTATTGAAACCATATATGCATTAGCATTTTCATTTGAAAGTGATATAAAACATAATTTGTATGTTCTTTAAACAATAACATATCATTTTACTGTTTTTTGAAGGGAAGTACATAATTCCCTAATGGTTGCTGCCCTCTAATGGTGAAATACTTGATTGGATATATCTGATGAATTCATGCTCAATCTTGCATGTGTGTGTGTGTGTGTGTATGCATGCCCATGTATGTTCCCACATGAATGTATTTATGTTACTGTATGTTATCTTCACACAAAGAAAATATGTAAAATTTTTAAAGTGTTAATGCGATTGTGAAAAAAATTATTGTATTCTTTTCAGTTATACAATCCCTAAATAGAAATAAAGACATTTAACAAGTTTGGTGTAGGTCAAAAAAAAAATGTTATAAAAGAGTATGGTAACATTTTTTAAACACTATACTTCACCTAAAAATTAGGTGTTTTCAAGATACAAATAAAAGTGTTTCTTTAGGAGAAATATTGTTTTAATAATTTCAGTATATGCTTGTAAATTAGTATTATTCACCCTCTAGGATTCCTTACTTGCTTAAAATATCCTCTTCATTATAAACATATTTTGTTACAGGCATTGGGGATATGCATTCCTCTGAAAATTAATCTGTGAAAAAATATATATTCTACATCAAATAATGTGAGTTAAACAATGTTAAATGCATCTGTTTGTTTAAGATTTCTTGAGGCTTTGCCAATATTCATTGTGAACAGGTCTGTTACTGCATGTAGTGTGTTTCCTAACCTCTTATTATGAAGTATGATGTGGGTTCAATGTTCTGAGGAATGTGTGTTTAGAATGCACTAGGTAGCCACCTGATAAGGAAATAACATGAACTAAATACATATGCAGTGTCCTAAAAAATGTATACACACTTCAACAGCTGGAAGCTCAATTTTGAAAATGAAATGCATTTTAAATAACACTGATTTTATAATTATTCAAAGTGTGGGTGTACATTTCTTGGGACACCCTATATAAGTGAAATAACTTGTAATATAATGTTTAACCAATGCAACAAAATTCACAAGCAGAGCAAAAACATCTAATTAATACACTAAAGGAGGTGTTCTTACCTTCTGGGGGAGTGAATACTGAAATATTTGATTTGGGTCCAATCCCTGCACTGGTTTCTGCAGCAACATATACATCATACATTGTAAATGGTGTTAGGTTAGTGAATGCAAACTTAAGGTCTTTTGTGCTGTTATCCAAAATCCGACCTGAAAAAAGCGAAATAAGATACCAGTGGATTATTTTCTCATCAAACATGTAATCATTCTCACATAAAAGGATACAGCCAAGAACAGCATTTAAAGTGCTTACTTGTGCATTGTTTTTTAATACAATTTATTTTTGTTGTTAATCTTCACCAGAGGATATTTTTACCATTGATTTTTTTTTAGAGAGAGAGTGGAAGGGGAGAAGGTATGGGGGGAGGGGGGAAAGAGAGAGAGAGAGAGAGAGAAACATGATGTGAGAGAGACACATCAATTGGTTGCCCCCGCACCTGCCCCGACTGTGGCCTGGATCAAATGTTCAGACCAGCTACATGTCCTTGACTGGGAATCAAACCCACGACCTTCCCATGCATGGGCAATGCTCTAAGCACTGAGCATACTGGCCAGGGCACTATAATGTTTAAATATATTTTAAACATTTAGTTTAATCGTGCATTGTTATCAATTTAATTAAAATAACAAAAATAACATGAAAATTATCCACTGTTTAAATGACTTTTATTAAATTATAAAGTCCTGTTCAATTCCCATATTATTTTTTTTGACATATTTTAAAGGAATACATTAGAACTACTAGATTTAATAAATCAGTTTATCAACATAGTAGAATATAAAATTAATACCCAGAAATCTATGGCATTTTTATACATGAACTCTCAGAAAGGGAAAACAAACAAACAACCCCATTTACCATTGCAACAAAAAAATTTGGATACTTAGGAATAAACTAAAACAAGGACGTGAAAGACCTGTATTTGGAAAACTGCAAGACACTGAAAAAAGAAAGAGGAAGATATATGCAAGTGGAAGAATATACCATGCTCATGGATTGGTAGAATCAACATCATTAAAATGTCAATACTACACAAGGCAATCTGTAGATTCAATGCAATTCCTATTAAAACACCAACAGCATATTTCACAGAGCTAGAACAAATTCTCCAAAAATTTACATGGAATCAAAAAAGACTTTGAATAGCTACAGCAATCTTGAGAAAGAAAAACAAAGTTGGAAGAATCACAATACCAGATTTCAAGTTGTACTACAAAGCCACTGTATTTAAAACAACCTGATACGAGCACAAAAACAGTCAAATAGGCCAATGGAACAGACCAGAGAACCCAGAAATCGATCTAAGTCATTATGCTCATTTAACATTTGACAAAGGAGGCAAGAACATACAATGGAGTCAAGACAGTCTCTTCAATAAATGGTGTTGGGAAAATTGGACAGACACATACAAAAATAAATAAATAAATAAAATGAAACTAGACAACCAACTTACACCATACACAAAAACAAACTCATAATGGATAAAGGACTTAAACGTAAGACAGGAAAGCATAAAAATCTTGGAAGAATCTGTAAGCAGCAAAATGTCAGACATATGTTCTAGCAATATCTTTACCAATATAGCTCCTAGGGCAATGGAAACTAAAGAAAAAATAAACAAATGGGACTACATCATAATAAAAAGCTTCTGCACAGCAAAAAAAAATAAATAAAAAAAATAAAAATAGATAAATAAATAAAAAACAATAAGAAAGCCCACTGCATGGGAGAACATATTTGCCAATGTTATCACCAATAAGGGCTTAATCTCCAACATTTATAGGAAACTCATACAACTTAACAAAAGGAAGATTAAACAATCCAATCAAAAAAGGGGCAAAGGACCTCAATAGACACTTCTCCAGAATGGACATACAGTAGGTCAAAAGGCATATGAAAAAGTGCTCCAAGTCACTGATCATCCCAGAGATGCAAATAAAAATGACAATGAGGTACCACCTGTAAGAATGGCTATCATTAACACATCAACAAACGACAAGTGCTGGAGAGGATGTGGAGAAAAAGGAACACTCATGCACTGCTGGTGGGAATGCAGACTGGTGCAGCCACTGTGGAGAACAGTATGGAGTTTCCTCAAAAAATTAAAAATGGAACTCCCATTTGACCCAGTGATCCCACTTCTAGGACTATATCCCAAGTCTATTTTTCCCCAGAGACCTTATGACATGATTAGCCCTTCCAATGTGGTGTTTTCCTTGTTCCTTATTACCCTGTCATAGGCCATTCTAGCTCCCTCCTTATAAAAGCCTTCAGTTTTAAATATGATGTTATAATGAAATCCACTAGCCCTCATGTTGTAGTGATCTTCCAACCCCAGGGTCACTCACCTTCATTCTGGATGGATTACCTACAACTTCAATGTCACCTTCTTTAATGCTACCATCTTAATTTGTGGTGATTTCAATATTCCTAGAGATAATCCTTAAACTACTTTGAGCTCTTTTTAAGTAATCTAGTCCTGAACTCTATCTCAGTCACTCTCTCATGGCCATAACTTGGTTATCACTATTACCAATAACTGCAAATCCTCCATAATCCCAATTTCATTCAACTTTCCGATCATTCTTTCTTATCTCCTATTCACTTACTCTAGAACCCTGAAACAACAATTCTTTGAGTCCATTGAGACCCCCAATCCATTTATTTTACCCCCTCTTCTATTTTATTTTGTTTGGTCCTTTACCACTTGATTTCCTCAATCTCACTGTCAATTATAATCACTGCCTGACATAAGTCTTCAATTCCCTTGCCCTTCTCTTGTTGAAGGGAGCTGGAGATAAACACAAACCACTCTGACTGGTATCACTTTATTCATTACTACATCTCAAATGAGCCTGTAATGGTGCCTACCACCTTACTCAATTCCCAGTCCTATCACTCCCTCTGTTCTTCTACATGATTATTTTGTACTTTCTATTCCCTCCTCCGAGTTCAAAAGTCTGTCTGCTCCATCATCACTCACAGTTGATAGTCTTGCTTCTCATTCCATTAAAAAAATTAAATCAATCAGAAAAGATCTGCCACAGACTCCAACCAACAAAATTACCTATTTACCAGCCTCTGTACTCAAATATTCTGCCTTACAGTCTGTCACTATGGACAAACCATCTGTATTCTTATCTCAAACCAATCCCTACATTTAAGCAAAAGATCTCAACTTCTGCCTACACAAAAACATCTTCCCAATAATTCTTGCCTTTCTTATATCATTAAATTTGTGTTTCTTTCTTCATTCACATCAGACAACAAACAAGAATTATTTGTTCTTTGTGGGGCGGGGGTGGGGGGGCCTGTTAACTCTGCTTACCCCTATCCCCACTCTGCTTCCTTTCATTGCTTCACTTTGCAGAAAACTCAAGAGCTGTCTGTTACCCACTACTACAATGTTCTCCCATTCTCTTGAATCCATCACACTCAGTCATTTACTCCCACACTTCATCATAACTGTTCTTGCCAGATTGTTAATGACCTCCATGTTGTTAAATGCAATTGTTACTAAATGCATCTTACTTGATTTATCAGTTTTACAGATGAAAGATTACCTTGTCAATGTTTTGTAAAATACCAAAACATACAGAAAACGTATGTCTCTGTATTGTGCTTGTCTCTGTGTTCCAGAAAGAAGAAAGGGTTGGGAGGAGAAGAAAGGACTACTGTTTTTTAAAAACTGCAAGTATTTCAGAATTTTAGGAGCATGGGTACTTAGGAATGAAAAATAAAGGTTACTCGTATGATTCATGAGATTCATAAAAGTTTCACAATGAATAATTTGGAACTCTATTTTTTCATTCTTCCAAATAAATAATAATATGTGAGTTTATGTTATTTCACTGTTATTTGAATTTAACTTCTCTTGTATAACCATAGATCTCAAATTAGGAAACAATTTTAGATTTTATTTAATTAACTCCCAATAATACAGTATTTCAATCCCTCGAACTATCTATGACAAATGGATGCCAAAGTTCTCCTTGTTCACAAAGATGGAGAACTTGACACTTCATAGAGCTGCTCATATTATTTCCAGAGAGCTCTAACTATTAGAAATGGAGTTCTTATTCTAAGCAGAAATCTAAGACTATTGTTCTTCATAAATATATTTGTAATCAGAATAACTCAAGGTCCTCTTGTTCAAATATGAAGACATATAGGGTGTCCCCAAAAATGTATACACACTGAATAATTATAAAGGCAGTGTTTATTAAAACACATTTCATTTTCAAAATTAGGCTATCAGCTGTTAAAGTGTATATACATTTGGGGGGGGGGGTCTCTGTATATCTCCTCTAATACTTTTCTTCAGGAGGGGTTCTCTCTAGTTCAGCTGGTCCTCAACAAGTATAAAACATGGATAGTGTTTTGCCATCCTTATACTTATTTATGGTTTTAAACAAAAATTTCAAAGAGCCTCACCTTCCTATTACTTTTCAATTCTTTGCCTCATTTACAGGGTCTTTTAAAAGGAGTCTGATACTTTTGCCCTCGCCGGTTTGGCTCAGTGGATAGAGCGTCAGCCTGTGGACTGAAGGGGTCCTGGTTCAATTCTGGTCAAGGGCACATGCCCGGTTGTGGGCTCGACCCCCAGTAGGGGGTGTGCAGGACGCAGCCGATCAATGATTCTCTCTCAGCATTGATGTTTCTAACTCTCCTTCCCTCTCCCTTCCTCTCTGAAATCAATTAAAAAAAATTTAAAAATAATAAAAGGAGTCTGATACTTTTAAAAAATTGATACTAGTAACATATTTTATAATATTTTTATTCTAAAAGGTAAACACAAAACCAATTAAGACTTACCTGATGGCCCATATAATTCAACTCTATAACTAAATTTCCCGGTTACTGTCATTGGTGGATCACATGAAATTGAAAAGGATTTTCCTGTAATGTTGCCTGTTACACAGTTTTGTGGTGGTCCTTCAGGTACTAAAATAATCACAGGGGAAAAATGAATAAATAACAGAACAGATATATATATTTACAATTAAAAATTACCTGATTAAATATACATAGTAAAATATAGAGTCAAAAATAAAATATCACAATAATATCAAAGGCTTTTCTTAACTTAAGAAAAGGAAAAATTTAAAAAAAAAAGAAAAGGAAAAATAGAATAAATTGAATTTGAATAAGACATACTGGATCATAAGATCAACTTATTTGCAACAATTACTAGTCTTATTTAATGCTGCATCTAAGTTTCATTTCTTTACAGTTCAGTGTAGAGGTACACTGTCCTGCAACATGTATATGTACATATATATTGCATGCATCAGGCCTGTATCTGACTTGATATACACTCAACTCCTGGTAGATACAAGTAAAAGCGTCAAGGAAATAACAACCTTCAGAATCTATTGGCAATGATCTTTATTTTTTGTATCAATATTTATACTTGGTTCTGAGAGAATACTTATAGCCTATAGTTAGAAGATTCTAATGTAACACTGGTAACATATAAAATTAATAATGACATTTTAAAATAGTCTATTTTTCATAGATGTTTCTACATTTTACCCTTTCTTTAAATTGAAATGAAACGTTTCAATTTTTTTTTTCAAAACAAATTTTGTGCCTACTAAATCTCACTTTGGGTGACCCTCATGAATTTGTTTTTATTGTATAAGAAGGAGTAAGGGATATGGAAGAAGAAAATGCTATGATTCAAAGATGGTTATTTAAATTAAAAAAAAAAACTTAAAACTTACATATAATGAAATGATAAAAACTACCACCTATGTTACCAGAAAAGAAAATACTATGCTTCAGTGAAATTACCAGCAATAATTTCCAGTAACTTCAAATATTACCAATCAAAACTGAATGTTTGATACTATATATTTAGTATGTAAATATATAGTATGATACTGAATTATGTCAGTATCTACATAAATTTACATACATAAATATAAATATAAATATATCCATACTACCATAATCAAATAGATATTTTCATATCTAGAAATAGTATATGCTTTTTGAATTTAGTAGTAATAATATCTAATTATACTCACTCAATCCTAACACCACTGCCATAAGAAACATACTATTGCAGTCTCCTTTTTTCACATGAGGAAACTGTTCTTATTTAATACTGAAATGTTAATTGCATGATATTTATGCTACTGCAGGTGATATCTTTACATTTGGTGGTAGCACTAGCAGTGAGTGAAGGGTATAGGTGATCATAGAAGATGCAGAAGGGAGGGGATGATTATAAATAAATGCTGAGATCACAGAATAAAAGCTGATCTTAGAATCACGGTCATTAGCTCAAGAATCATTTCAAATATTTCTGCTTCTAGATGCTTAGGTCACAAAAGAGAAGTGAAATTGAAGATTCTCCAGGTAAGATTTCTATTATCTGTCATTAGGGGTGGAAGTTATTGGCAGGGAAAAAATATTTTAACAAAAAGATCTGTATCAAAAAAAATGAAAGACCTTTCTATACATAATTTAACTTTTTTCCTAGACACACATGAAATAAATAGAAACCATACCTGATTCTGGTGTTCTGACAATTGTACTGTCAATATAACCTGCTTCCGTTGTAACAGCAGAAACTTCAAAAAGGTATGTCGTATAAGGTCTCAAATGTGTCACTACAAAACTGATAGGTTCTTTCCACACGGAGCTTATCTTACTCCGTGCCCATGTGTTCGATGAATATGTGGTACGCGTTGGAGGCGTACCTCTACTAAGGGTTGGAGAAGGGCTGGTTGTACTCCATAAAAAAGATTCATTATTCTCCTAGTGAATAAAATAAATATCAATGGAAAATGTGTTTTCTCTTCATAGACATAAGAAATTTATTTATTTTCCATTTATACTATAAATATTACTATTAAATTGGTGATATGTGTATGATTGGTTAATTTTAACAAATTAGCCTATTCAAGTTATGGAAAAATCTGCTAGATTATACCCTAGAATTATACCCATTTATGCCTACAGTTTCAAAGCATAATGTACATATTGCATTCTTTAAACCTTAATCATTCTTATGAATAGGATTTCAAGTGGCTTAAAACAAAGGTAAAGTTATAGCAAAATCATTTGTAAGAATTTTAAAAATTCATGTTATAAGTACAAGAGCCAAAGAGTTGAAATTTTTCCCTGTTTGTGAAATTTCAAATGTTTCTTTCAAATAATAGATCAAACTATTTGGTCAACACATTTTTTTCTCATAAGCACTCAAAAGATAAAGTATATGTTGTGTATGTGAGTATATGTTCATGTGTGTGTGTATATGTGTCTGTATATATTAGAATATATCCAAATTCTACAAAGAAGATTTTGAAACTTGTAAAAATTCAAGTATTTAAAACAAAATTTTGTTTGGCTATTTCTCCATCAATATTATCAAAAGAACAACAAAATTATTTTTAGAAGAGCATTATTACAGTACTTCTAGGGATTTCCCGTTGGTGACTAGAATAATAACAAATTTTTCACCAAAGAAATGCACAACAAAAATCTACTTCCACAAACTTAACCTTGACAATGCCTATCCCCTCACTTCCTGTCACATCTTGTTACTAGTGATAGCCTACACTTTCTTCCTTCAGAGCTTTATAAAGTATCCTTCACCCAAAATACATCTCTCAGACAATCTCCACCAATCCTTTCTCCAAGGCCTATCACAAATGCCAGTCCTGTCAGGAGTCTTTCCTGAGCTCCCTAAGCAATTCTGACATCTTACTCTTGAATCTCAAACCCTTCATTTAGTCTACCTTGAATATAGCCAATTGTGTGTAACATAATACTGTGACCTAATACTATAAGTAATCAAATCACTATACTTTGGCAAAATTTATAGTATCCCAGATGCAGGAAACTTCAAGATATACATTTATTTAAATCCTTGAGACATAGAAAGTATTCCTTAATACTTACGTTGCATTCTGGCAATTTCCCAGTCAAAATGTCCTCTACTCTGATTGAGACATCTTTCACCACTATCCCACTTCTGGCATGTTTGACACTAATCTTGAAACTGGTAATTTTGCCATTTGGTTGACGAGGTAAGTACCAAATCAGGTTTACTGCTGAATAGTTAAAGGCCTCAACCGTCAGATTTACCACTTTTCCTGGAGCTGGCGAAATAAGAGAGATTATAAGGGAGGTAAAAATAATGTTGTAAAACTTAGAATGCCAGTTATATAATTTTAGGATATTACATTTACCATATTATATAAACTAAATATATAATACATTGTGGAAGGGGAATCTACTTGGGTGAGATGTTTTCAAATATATTTAATTAACTTCTGCCTAAAATAAAGAACTAGAAATTAGGGCCATAGTGTTGTGTTTAAGGAGTAGATAAGTTTAACTTCAAGACTATTTGATCAACACATCTATTGATAAACTACTTCAAATATGTCTGAAAAATTCAATTAATAGTTGTTTGTGAATATACAAAAAACAACAACAATGACAAAACCTGAAACATGAATCTTTGCTTAAAACATTTTGGAATTATATAGATTCCTTAGGTAATGAAGAAATGGCAAATGAAAACAAATATTCCACCAATTATAGCAAAAAGCATTTCTAGAATATGTCTAAATATCTAGTGTCAAACATAAAGTGGATACCACCCAATTGGTTGTGGTTATTACATTTTGAGTTTCATACACCCTCAAAATTAACTTTCATCAGAATTCATGGTACTTCAGTTTCAATTATTCATAATTTGCAATAATAACAATCTGTATATTATTTTAATTGGAATGAGATAAACATTAGGACAGAATGAAAGAAAATTATGCCCATTAATTTCAAGGAAAATTATACAAAACTGACAAAGTAAATAATCAAGATCCTTCAGAATATTGAACAAACATGACAAGTCACTATTGAAAGAAATAAAAACAAAATAAGACATTTGGGATAAAACATTATAAATGATAGCAGTGCCTAGTATTAAGAAACCAAATAATAGAATTTAGGTGCACATTGTAGAAAAAAATGAAAAAATAGATTTATAAATGAAAGCCACAACAATTAATAAAAAAATGTTTGGTCTTGGGAGAGAGGCTGTTTGTGAATTATATGACAAACAGTACAAACTAAGAAATGTAAGGACAGCTGCATTTTAACAGAAAACAAAATAAATCAATTTGGGGGGGATGATTAATCATTAATAATGGATGAAATGATGGATGGAAATTTTTTTGTCTCCAAGGAAAACTGATCAATGGATTTAATTAAATCTTAAGAATATTAGGTAGAAATCAAGATGGTGGCACAGGTTAACGCCAGAGATTGCTGCCTCGAACAACCAATTCAAATTACACCTAAAAGACGGAACGGATATCATCCAGAACCACAGGAGGGCTGGCTGAGTGGAAATTCTACAAGTAGGAGTAAAGAGGATATCGTACCCAGACTCAGAGGAGGCGCAGTGCTGAAGTGAAATTCTCAGGTGTGTGCGCGCGGAGCGGGCTGGCGGAGCGGAGGGCGCGGTTGTTGTTTACAATCGGGAGGGAGCTTCAGACTCTGAGCTCCAGATCCGGGCGAGTCCCTAGGGACCCAGACTCAAACGGGAGAAACGGGACTGTCTGGCTTTGGTCGGAACACGAAGGCAGCTTTCTCTCTGAGGTTTGCAGCGATTGCTAGGACTCTGTGAGGCAGAGCCCCTAGGGAGGGAACTGAGAGCAGCCATAACTGCTCTCTGCACTCCCTGGTTCCTC
>NW_006299245.1:1863733-1864550 GCF_000327345.1 Myotis davidii | reverse complement strand
TCCCGCCCCCCACCCGCCCCCAGTTACCCGTTCACCATTGCCTGACGGCCGGGGGAAGAGACTGAGAGGTGGGCAGTGCACCTCATAGTGTCTGGTCCAGTGGTCATTCTGGTCATTTTGCCGTTAGGGTCAATTTGCATATTACCCTTTTATTATATTGGATGGATCATTCAATATCTCAGCTATAGATGCAAAAATATGGCTGGGGAGCCACTCAAAAAAAAAAAGAAAAAGAAAAAGAAAAAAGAATATTAAAGATAATATCTATACTAACAAAAGGGTAATATGCTAATTAGACAGGACATCTTCCGGACGACCTTCTGGACAAAACCATGATGGTGGGGCTAAGGCAGAGGTGATTAGGGGTGATCAGGCCTGCAGGGGAGAGCAGTTAGGGGGATCAGACTGGCAGGCAGATGAGCAGTTAAGAGCCAGCAGTCCCAGATTGTGAGAGGATGACCAGCAGTCGGACATCTCCTGAGGGGTCCCAGATTAGAGAGGGTTCAAACCAGACTGAGGAACCCCCCCTTTGTGCAGAATTTTGTGCAACAGGCATCTAATACTACCTAATAAAAGAGAAACATGGTAATTAGCCATACATCCACTACTCTTCCCATTGGCTAATCAGGGTGACATGCAAATTAACTGCCAGCCAAGATGGCAGCCGGCAGCCAGGCAGCTTGAAGCGAACATGAGGCTTGCTTGCTTAAGTGACAGAGGACTCCAATGTTCCCCGCCTGCTGCTGCTGGCCTCTGAGCTTGCAGTTTGAAAGATTGTTACAAATATAGAAGCTAAACCAAACCCAGAAACCTGCTT
>NW_006299245.1:1845045-1862686 GCF_000327345.1 Myotis davidii | reverse complement strand
TGTGGCCCAGGGGCTGTAGTGTGGGGGAAGCAGGCAGGCACTTCTGGAGGGGATATGATATAGGACAACATAACTATACTAATAAAAGCATAATATGCTAATTAGACCAGGCATCTTTCCTTCTGGAAAGGGCCTACAGTGGGCAGGGGCTGCAGCAAAGGTGGCAGAAGCCCCTGGCCACAGTGGCGGCAGGCGGAGGCCAAGGTCAAGGCCCTTACACGAATTTCAGCATCGGGCCTCTAGTCTATACATCTAAAAACCTAAGCGACCAATCGACCTGCTGACTGGTCAGTAGCTATGATACACACTGACCACCAGGGGGCAGATGATCGACACAGGAGCTGCTGAGCTGCAGTCACTTGGCAGTGACAGTTTTCAGGTGATGCATCTGGAACCTGAGAGAAGGAAGTCCAATTCTAGGGTTTGTCACCCAAGAACCGTCCTCCCTCAATCCAGGACCTCTTAGGGGATGTTGAACAGCTGGTTTCAGCCTGATCCCCACAGGCAAGGCCGAGGGACCCACCAGTGCATGAATCCGTGCATCAGGCCTCTAGTAATTACTATATGATACTAAAGACTGAACACTTACATTTCTTTTTAGTGGATAAAATATAATAATGCCAAAGGAAAGACTGTTAAATATATAATATGTATTTTTAAGAATTAAAACATATCTTTTTAAAAAGTGAATATATTTGACATATAACAGTGTAAATTTAAGGTACACATAGTGTTAACTTGGTATATTTATTCATTGTATTATGATTGCTGTCAGTGATAGTTAGCACTCTATCAAATTACATGGTTATTGTACCACATTGTTGTCTATACTGTACATGACATCTTTATGGCTTATTTACTACTCATTACAAGTGTATACTTTATTTATTTGAAGTTTTTTTTGTTAATCCTCACCCAATGATATATTTTCCATGGATTTTCAGAGAGTGGAAGGGAAGGAGATGAGAGAGAGAGAGAGAGAGAGAGAGAGAGAGAGAGAGAAACAACCTATGTGAGAGAGAAACATCAATTGGTTACCTCCTACAGGTGCCCTGACTAGGTTGGGCATCAAACATACAACTCAGGTACATACCCTTGACCAGGAATTGAATCCAGGACCCCCTGGGCAACACTGGCCAGAGCATCAAGTGTGTACTTAAAATAACATCAATCTTATTCCCATACCCCCAAACTCTCTGGTAACCATCAATTTACTCTCTTCATGAATCTTAATCATCCCTTTAAATTTCTTATTTGTGTAAACTATACAAATTTTTATAACTATTCCTGATATATGTACACACACATACGTGTATAAATGTGTGTAAAATTAACAAGTGTGTCAGACAAGCTGACACATTTCCAAATGGGCCTTAATAACAGTCATAGAGAACTACTCAAGTGTAGAGAAATTTGAATTTATAAGGTAACCAAATTTTTATTAAATTCCAAAGCATGATTTCAGAATATTAAGATAAAAGTTGACCCAAAACATTAAATAGACTTTAAAATTAATTACATAATTCCATCACTTAGACAACATTTAGTGAGAAAGAGTATTTTTTATTAACTTGCTTTAAATTAACTATCTCAATAAAATATATGTGTGTTTTCCTTTTGTGACTTCATAGTGTCTGAAGACTAATTCTAGCTCTTTGAATTGGCAGGTCTTTTTCTATTTTAAATATTCTAATTTCTGCTTCTGAATTTTTATGCAAAAAATCTCATTATTTTGATTTTTATAGATTAATATATCCATCATGATCTAAGTAGAAAGATTTGATACTGAAGTACCAAAAAATTCTGTTTACAAAGTCATCTCATCTTTCAGGTAAGCATCTTCCAACACTTTGAGGCTATATCTAGACCAGTGACATGCGTAAGTACACAAGTGTGTGAAAGTACCTACAATTTTTCAAAGTGTACACTATACAAAACACACATTTATTGAGCCAGAAAACAACTATATAAATTCAATACAGAGGCTTTTAAAAGTATTTTTCTGCACTTTTAAGGATCCACTAAGTTGGGAATGAAGGTGGAAGAGATATTTTTAATATTGTAAAGCCAAAATAAATTATGTTTACCTGAAATAATGCTCCATGGAAGTTAAAATGTTGGGCTTTTATGCTAATTGGATGGAACATTAACTCAATATAGTATAACTGGTTAACTTGTACATGCTTCCTAACAGTACTTTTATTCATGGGGAAAGAAATTACTCCTGATTAAACGATAATAAAATGCACAGAAATTTTCCTTAAATGTCGATTCTATGTAGCATAAATAATAAAAGGGGTTTGGTGGGGAAACTGGAGATCACTGATTGGATTACATTTATATTTACATTACATTTATACCTCTTTACAGTTACAAAAAATAAGGAAATATATAGCAAGCAGGATTGTGTAATTATGCAATTTGACCAAGAACACACAGCATATGAGAAACAATGGAACACCAATTCCAAGATTATTTTCACTACATCTTAGAGTTTCTCTAGTTTCTCTCAATCATACTTTGCCGAGAGAGTTAATATCTCTAAAAACTATGTCAGTTAGCAGAAGTATGGAATACATAAAGTTCAAAAATATCAGTGTAGCTGGAGTAGATGGAGGAGGAGAGAATGAAATCTGAGGGAGGAAAGAGCATACAGAGCACTGTAGGCCATGGGAAGGATTGAGGCAGTGGTTCTCAACCTTCCTAATGCCGCGACCCTTTAATACACCCGGTACTCATATGTGGGCGTATCTGCATGTGGGCGGACCCGCCTGGATACAGATAGAGGAGCGGTGTCTCGGTTCCTAAGACCATCGAAAATATGTGTTTTCAGATGGTCTTAGGCGACCCGGGTCGTTCAACCGCCAAAGGGGTCGTGACCCTCAGGTTGAGAAACACAGATTTAGGGTCTTGTTCTGAATGATATAGAAGCCGTGTTAAGAAGGGATAAGTAACACAGTCTGGCTTATGTTTCAAAAGATGATATAGCTCTTGTAAAGAAAGTAAACTATAGGCAGGTAAATTGGAAACAAGAAAATCAGAAAGAGGACTTTCAATTGTTCATGCAAGAACAGATCATAGATTGCAGTGATTAGCAATAGGAGTGAGATTCAAGATAACATTTTGATGTAGTACTGGCGGGATTTGCTGGTAGAGTATACTGTTAGAATCAATAATGACTTCAAGATTTTTCTTCTCTGCCATTAGAACAATATAGGAGTCTTTAAATTGGTTTGGTAATGACTACATGTTATGGATAATATTATAACTGTTAAAATCCATATTTCTAAAAATTTAATGTCATATAAATGCTTATGATGATGTTAACAGAAACATGCAAGATATAAATGTGCATAAATGACACTTTCATTATATGCAGTTATATAGAAATATATAAGGAGAGGAGAGGAAGACCAGCCACAAATGTACCAAAATAATAACAGGATATTTTGTAAAACAGGGCGATGAATAATTTTCATTTCATGTTTTTTTTTATTTTTGTGGGGTTTTTTAGTTTGTTAAGATAACACTGATTTTATAATCAGAAATGACAATATATATACTTTAATGAATAAATTAACTAAGAAGACTCTAAAATAATTAAATGGTCATACTATTGAAAATTTTATTCATTTTGGCAACAAATTAAGTAACAAAAACTCATAACTAAGTTCATGTAGAAAAATGCTTTAGGAAAATTACCACTTTCTGCCGTTTGGAAGAGAAATGGGTCACTAAACACTCCAATGCCAGCACTGTTTTCAGCAGCCACCTAGAGGAGATTGAAATAATTATGTTCAAGGGTTTTGCTCTCTAATTAAACAGAATCTGAAATAATAAAACTTTGACTTATTATTTGGCAAATGATAAAGACACCTTTTCTCTCATCCTTACAATACACCCAAAGTGTAAGGCATATACAGAGTTTGTCCATATTTCCATTTCCCCTAAGGATGTATTTAAAGCATAGTTTGATTCAACAAATTTCTCATATTCTAAACGGAAAAATTAATAATCAAGTTTTATAGCCTATGCTAACAATTACCGTTTAAAGTGAAACTTCTATTGATAGTCTTTCTGAAATAGAAGTGCATGCAGTAAGCATTAGCTTTGTTTTCACTAAAACATGTACAAATTAATTACTGATGTTCCTTTGGAAGTGTCTGTGCATTCTTTTCTGTTAGTTAATCCTTTGTTTTTAATCCTTCTTGCCTTCCTCCCCTAAGCTAGGCTTGAATCCAGACCATTATAGATGTCTAATGCTGCCTGACAGAGTAGAGTACATGTTTAAGACAACTCTATAATTTAGCAAACACTAGCACAGTAAAAAAAAAAGTCCAAAAAATTTGAAAAACTCCTTAGCAAAATGGAGTAACAGAATTTAACCTTTACCTAACCTTTCTCTTCATATGTGGATATGAACAATTCTGGAGCTTTGTGCATTTAGCAAAGTCTTGAATTGTGTTCTGATTAGTACCTCTTCCACTCAGACAAACGAGATTCTGCTTTTGGTAACTAGCTGTAAAAGCATTTAAGATTTCTCAAGAATTTATATCTTACCCTTTCTGCTTGGGTAGAGTTTGGCCTATACATACATGTCTTAGAAAATTTTTGCTGGTGTTTAAAGAAATCAAACGTGAAACCAAAGCTTAATTCACTCGCAAAACTAATGTTTTCATTTCCTTTGCTTTCTTGCTCAAAGCCTTGGATTTTCAGTTCACTATGAGATATTTTACAAGTTTTATTGATACAAAAATATCTTGCTTACTCTAGACTTCAGTGTCTAAAGGAACATTTTCTCGTTGCTTATTGACAAGCATAAAAAATTCTGAATATCTTAAAATGGTCATTTAATTGAAATGTATTGTGTACATACTTAATGGTTAAAACTTTACAACCTTATTTATTTTTAAATTTGCTACAATAAAAGGAGTGGAGGGTACCCATGCACAGAGAGACTAAGGATTGACATTCAGGAGAGGGGTAAAAGGAATAGATCATTGAAAAGACCACCTGTGACTCAATAAGGGAGAAAACAGAGGTATTCAGTTGAATAGGATCCAATCCCTGGTTAACCCCGCACAACAGTAGGGAGGTCAGGATTAGAAGCCACACCTTAGTTTGAGAGCAAGGTCAAAACTGGGTTCTGTTTCTAGAAGGAGAGGGGCACAGATTCACCAAAGATGGGAGAGTTGAGGAGCATGTCGTAGCCAGCATGGGGACATAAGCCCAGGTTGACCTACTGTGGAGCACTAGTGACTATAGTACTATCCATGCCTCTGATGGCAGTAAAATGGACAGATGTCTAGTTGACAATTACTTTTAAAATTTTCTCATTAGGACCAAAGGAAAACAAGATTTGGGTAGACTGACTTAGCTTTTAAACAATAGTAGACTTTGAAGCCAAATGTGTCGCTAAATTTACAGTATGGTAAATGGTGGTCTTTAAATGTATATTGTGTTCTCTTAGTAATTTGTCTGGGTGTTAGCTCTGCTCTTAGGAAAGGGCTGCAGTGAATTTCTTGGGAACTTAATATTGAATCTGGGAGTTATAATGATAAATTCAAGGTCTGTGAGCCTTATTAAAGTTTTTAATGAATTGTTTTCCTCTCTGCAGTGGTATAGATGAACTATAAGTTCTTTTTGCATCAATGTAGATAATTCCTCAGACACTCCCTGAAGACCTATGCAGAACTCTAGGGTTCTGTGCCGGGTGCTGGGACTCTGTTACTAAATGCAGTAGGCGAACCATGTGGTAACTCAGTGACACACAGGGGCACTTGGAGGTGCTTTATGGAGGAGCTGAACCGAGTCTGCACAGAGGTCTTAGCAGGAGGCAGGCAATTGAGACAAAGAAAGAGGCAGGGATGCCTCCGTCTATTCAGGGAATGATTCCACAGTGACGTAGTAAAAACTCAATCAATAGGATTTAGACTTTGCTTAATTTTTCTGTTCTTTAATGTTTCTCTCTCTCCCCCCCTGCCCCACCCCAATGTTTTATTTATCTGTTATAGTGATGCCTTATTTGAAACTGGGCTTAAAAACTGCAAAAGGAGGAAATTGGATCTAGAAAGCTTTTAGGCTCTGTAGTAATTTGGCTTTTTTTTAAAAAAAAAAATAAAGATTTTGAATGTGTTTGTTTCATTGATTAAGTTTATTTAGAAAGTTACAGAGGTAATAGAAATGAGCCAGCGGGGCTGCCTGGGCTCAGGAAACATGTTGCAGAAGCAAAAGAAGGGCCCCTGGAGCTCAGGAGAAAGAAAGGCAAAGGTAACTGCCTGGTGGGGAGAGGGAGGAAGGACAAGGCTCAGGCATGCTCCCAAGAGGAGAGCGCTGGTGGAAAGATTTTAGATAATCATAAACGGAATCATTAATTTGAGTGCTAATAATAAGAATGAAAATTATAATGGAACATGCTAAAATAATATTCCAGCTGGTTTGTTATCATAACCTATTATTAAAGTAAAATTCTATTGAAATACTGTAACTTAAGGTACATTTTCGTGTTTTTTTTAAAAATATATTAATAACTAGGAATGGAGAATTTGGATGTGTGAGTAGTGGAGATTTATTTTTATACTGACAAGGATTATTTTTTAAAAAGTTTTTTGCTCTTTAAATTTTAAAGTAAACATGTTAAATAAGCATTATATTAGATTGTAGGGGGTTTGGTATGTATTTTATTTTCCTCTTAGTGATGTAAAATAGGAAGGATATATTGAATTATGAAAACTGGAATAATGAGACCAAATGCCTTTACTGGAGATAGTATGTTTGTAAGTCTACACTGGAACCAGGCATATAACCTTTCTTTGGACTTGAATTATAACTCTGAAAAAGGCCAAATAATCATAATCTTTTTTTTAATATATTTTATTGATTTTTTACAGGGAGGAAGGGAGAGAGATAGAGAGTTAGAAACATCGATGAAAGAGAAACATCGATCAGCTGCCTCCTGCACATCCCCACTGGGGATGTGCCCGCAACGCATGTACATGCCCTTGACCGGAATCAAACCTGGGACCTTTCAGTCCGCAAGCCGACGCTCTATCCACTGAGCCAAACCGGTTTCGGCCATAATCTTACTATAAAATACCAGTGACTAAATTTCTAACTGAAGGTTTTTTAGTTGTCAAACAGACAAGCAGCTTAAGCCAGAAAGATTTTTAACTTCAGTTTTAATAAACTTATTTTAAGAAGTTCTCTTCCCCTGCCACATTCTCCGTCCATAAAATAATGAGATAATACTTGGAGTGAAACAGCTGTTATCTGTTAATTCAAATCAGTTGTGAATTCTGATGCTGCCATGATTTCTCAAAACTTAGTGTGAACAAATCAATCTTTATAAAATGCTACCTTTTGTCTCCTTGCAATTTTATACACAAATTAAGACAATAACAGGGTGATAATGAGTTAACTCAAATTCTGAGTCTTGTCACTTCACTAAAAAGTATACTGCTTTTTTTTTTTCAATTATTCAAGGCCAATGACTTTTAGGAATATGTTTTATACCACATATATCTTTTATAATTAAAGCAAGTGCCTTGATGCTATTACACATAAATCATGCTTAATCCTCTATGGCAGTGGGGGGAATGTCCAGCCCAAGGGCCATATAAGGCCTGAGAAATCATTTGGTCTGGCCCTGCCAAAACATTAGTGGTGAATTAATTAAATATGGCAGGCTACTTTTTAAGTTGGTAATTTTGTAGGGCCTGCAAATGATGTTATAAATATCCAAATGGTCCTTGGCAGAATAAAGCTTCCCCACCTCTACTCTGTGGAATGAGAATGAGTTATTGATTGCAGTTGATGATTGATGATTGATGCAGTTGATATAGTTGATGATTGCAGCCTACTGTAGGAGAGGGGGAGTTAGTTAATAGCAGATTCTTTTTCTCTGGAAGGATATGCTCATGATGTTTACTACATAAGATACTATATGTGTTATTTCATTTGCTAATAAATTGTTATGCTAATAAAAAAAATAAAAAAGTGTAACTTCGCCCTAGCCGGTTTGGCTCAGTGGATAGAGCGTCGGCCTGCGGACTCAAGGGTCCCGGGTTCGATTCCGGTCAAGGGCATGTACCTTGGTTGCGGGCACATCCCCAGTAGGGAGTGTGCAGGAGGCAGCTGATCGATGCTTCTCTCTCATCGATGTTTCTAACTCTCTATCCCTTTCCTTCCCTCTCTGTAAAAAAAAAAAAATCAATAAAATATATTAAAAATAGTCTAAGGACTTTTAAGAAAAGCCTCTTTAACTATAAAGACTTAATAGATATCAAGGTACAAGGACTGGAAGAACACCATAATTAAGATAAAGTTAATCTCCTGTTAATTCAGTAGATGTATGGTAGTATAGTGAAAAGGGGGCAAGCTCCAAGCCTTTCCAATTCCCACACCGAAGTCAAACAATCTTGGTTTCAAGTGCACCTCTGCCAATTCCCAGATAAGTAGGTTTGGTCAATTAACTTAACTGTTCTAAGTCACATTTCCCTTTTCTTTAAATGGCAATAATAACGTATCTATGTCCTAGGATTGTTCTGAGGACTAAATGAAATAGCACATGTGATATACTTAACAGGATTTTTCCATTATCATATAGATTTGATACCTACATTTTGAAGATATCAAATGTAACATGCCAAATACCTTTTGGATTCTGCAATGGCTAACATTTATCTCCACAGTGTAAAGGACTCAACAATGATTTTATAAAGTGTGTGATGAAAAGAATAAGAGAATTCAAAGAAATAAAAACTCAAACTCCATAAAAATAGATCTAAGCAGAGCTAAGTTGGCTAAGTAGCTTCTCATATCACATTAAAATATAATCTCTACTTATCACCTTCAACAGGATATTTTCACATAAATTAATATGAATATGCACCTGTTTATAGAAAATATCTATAAATTGTAGTATGTCATTTTCAGATGCAGTTAGGAAAAGGTTTCCCATTCTTTAACCCACTTTTCTGCAATAAAATTGCCATCACAAATGTTTAATTTTGACATCTGTATCAGTAAAAGTTTGTTTTTACTATTCTCATTTGTGAGATCTCCAATTTTGGTATATGCTCTCCAGTTCTTGTTATGTTTTTTTTTTTTATTTCCCAAATAGGCAAAATTCCAGTAGGAAAAACCCTCCAGGCAAAATCTCTCCATCATTTCTAACCATTCTAGAAGGTCACCCCAGTTATGTCTGATCACAAATTTATACAGCTCTAACAGGTTTTTTCTCAACATTCAATTACCTACAACAATCAAAGAACATTTGATGTTATGTTGAAAGTACAGAAGAACAAGAAAACATCTGTATTCTTTACTACCTCCCTAGAAATATCACAGATATCTCTTAATTGTAAACATTTTCATCTGGCCTAACTAATTTAGGATAGTTTTTCATAGGTTCTTCTGTATTTCATTTTCAAATAAGATGTTAAATTTTGCATATTGAATGTTGTAAAGGATTAAACATTTTTATTAGCACAAATACCCAGTAAATTATCAGGAAATATTGGTGAATGGAGCTGATTTGAATTCATGGTTCTTTGGAAAACTGGCTCATGAGTAACTTCCATTCCATTATCCAAAATTTCAATAACAGACATACAAATACAACAGGGTTCAGAGAAAAATAACAAAGCTAACTTTGATTTTAATTAAAAAGTAGAACATTTTCACTTATAAACCCTAAATTATGTATTTTAAACTTTATTCTTTGAAAAAAATCACTAAGCCAATGCTTTTAAAAATAGATAAATTACATAAATGCACATAAAAATGAAAGAGAATTATAACATTTGTTTGTTTTAAAAGCCCTGATGGGCACTGAGGTCATGATTCAAATTATCATTCCTCAGGCACTTCTGTGCAGCGGTAAAGGCTTGACCAGATGGGAAAAGCTCCTTCACCTTTAAAATAGAGGGAATATTTTAATACTAAGTAGTTGTTAAAAAAAATATTACCTTGATTTCATATGTTGTTCCAGGATTAAGATTAGTAAGAAGAACTTCCAGGCTGTCTGGCTTTGCTCTAACTTGTGTATATGCTGTTTGCATCCATGGACAAACTTCCTTATACTTCACAACATAAGAGATAATCCTTCCATTTGGATTAGGGGGTGTATTCCAAGACAGAAGAATCCCAGCAGAACCAACTCTTTCTCCTGCTAGGAAGACTGGAGGCCCTGGTTCTATTAAAGCAAAATCATGTTAAATTATTGTATGTTAACAGTCATAGGTAAGAAATGTATTTGCAAATGCACACTTGTGAAGATGAATAGTCTCTTAAATGTGAATGTATCCTCCCTAGAACCAAGAGAAAAATAAAAAGATTAAGTGCTTTGGGAAATACCAAAACATTCTTTTATAAGAAAATTAAAAAATGGAATGCTGCTAAATACTACATGCCAAATATACTTTGGATGCCAGATTATTTTCAAAAAAAACTTATTTGTACAGTCTTACACACAAAACTGAGAAAATAAGAAATAGTCATACAAACTGAATAATTCTTTCTTAGCAAGTACAGTGAGTTTATTTTCAGGCTCTTTATTATTTAAATATTACTAGTAATGGTCTCTGATCCATTTTATGAACAGGTATAGAATAGTTAGCTTTAGTCTTTGAAAGAAAAGGACACTAAAGAACCAGTAAAATGAAGGTCCTAAACATATCACTTTCTTAAGTTTCCATTTTGCTTTATTTACCAAACTGCTTTCGTGCATATAAAGCCCATCTTGCTAATATAAGTGTTTCCATCCAATAGATTGATGCTGGATCCAAATAGAAGCACATACTCACTTGTTACATTCGTTGTCACTGTTCTACTAACAGGTGAGCTGTATGTTGTAGCAGAAATTGAAGAGATTGTCACATCGTACCTAGTGCCAGGAACAGCATTCGAAACATCAACCTAGAACACCAAAAACAAACAATTGCAATAAAACTCTTCCTGGAAAGCAAGAAAGCTAAAATACTGAATCTATCACAGTCATAAAAATAAAGCAACTTTACTGTACAATTCTGCACTGTTTAAAATATCACAAGTTTCATAGTATTGTAAAATATAAGTGTGTTCTATCACACAACTATTCACACACAAAACTTACAAAACATACTGCATTGTAGAACACTAAATCTGTATTTCTACCTATGCTAGTTCATTGTCACAAGAAACAACTATTTAAGAGTCTTAAATCTATAGCCCATTGCTTAGCCCTCATTTTTATGAGTGTGTATGAAATACCTGTGTCTCTGAAGTTCCAATAAAAACTAAAAAAAATAGGATAAGAATATCCATCGTTATTACATTTTTCAGGCAGTGGAATCACATTGATGGCTCTAGAGAGAAATGTTGCATGCATTAATGATTTACAGACAGATCCTCCTGGCAAGTACACAATTAATGAGCCTGGATTACTCAATAGCTCTGCCCTTTCTTTGTTAAACTATTCATGAACCCTTGGATGGCTGGCTGTAGGTTCAGGGTAGACTTAAAAAAAAAAAAAAAGTATATACTTTGCTAAGGTAACAGTCCACGGATGCTGAAACTGACACTCCTCAATTCGGCAACAGCGTTTCTGTCTTCAACTTGTGCTTTGACAAACTCTCAAAGGAGGATGTTTTCGTGCTGAATGAGTTTCATAAAGAACGTTCCTATTAGGACCAAATATAAATACAAGTGGGCTCGGCAAGTGTGATAATGAAAACCACACCTGATACTCTCCGCCTCCAAGATCTTTGATAGTAACAAAGCCACTGTCAGGAACCAGATCCACATGAAACCCTTCCGCGTGGCCGGAGGGCAGGCTCCAGCGCAGGGAAAAGGAATGTGCGGAGATATTGAAGGTTTGAAGTTTCTCGGGCTTTTCCGGCTCTGGTATTGAAAAATTAGAGTTTTCAGATGGTTACTCACTGAAAGCTTCAAAGAAAAAAATGAAAATCAATAGGCTAAGGGTCAAGTTTCAAACTAATCACATTGTTAGAAAGCATGGAGTCCTTCATTATGTCTAGCCATACGGAGGTGCTAGGCATGTACAGCATACCTTTAACAATAACTAATTTTTAAGTATAATTATCAGAAATAGCATATTGACTTAGGTTATCTGTCTCTGGGATTTTTATTTTCTTACTAAAATCTGTTGGTGGACCAGATTGTTTTTTAAAGCTTGGTTGCAATAGAAAAATTGAATCATTTTATAGCAAAGTAAGGACAAACTATCTATCCAATTATCTGGATATTTACCAAATAGAAGACAATTGGAAAAAATGTAATAACCACAACCTGGCAAAATTTGTAAAGGGTTACAAATTCTGATAAATATTTAGTTAGGTATTTCTTTTAAAGGAGAGCTAAGCTTTCAGATGGGAGAAGAAATATGATCGTTTTTAACCTAGTCTAACTGTCCTAGCTATTTCAGGCATAATTTTCTATCTTTGCTTCCTCTGTTTTCAAAATTTTTCTTATGCTGCCTGTACCTCCTTGAAGGGAGTTTTGGACATTAAGTTCTGCTGATTGGTTGCCAATGACTCATTTTTTTTCATTCCGCTTTATCTTTAGTGCAGGTTTCAGACAAACAATATAGGGGAGGGAGAGAATTTATGAGGACAAGCATGTGAAAAACATACCCGATACACACCCAATTTAACACTGTTTCCTAAAGAAAGGAGTCTGGAATTAATAATTGAATTCCACTTACCATTTTACCCCCCCCATCCCACCCTCGCCCCTGATCATTTGAATGAATATAATTTTTAAATGTACTTTTCCTAACAAAACTGATAATGGCACATTGCACAAAATAGAAATCTTTACAAGTCAATTTCTCTTTTGGGGGGAGGTGGGAGGGAGATATTTTTAGAATTATTTTTTATCCCCTTTGAAAGTTCCTTTAATGCTTATAATGCTTCTCTAGCATCTGAAACTGATATCACTTAATTAACTTGCACCACAACATTATCAAAGATACATTCTCTAGGCATCTCCAAATTGCCCACAGAGTGAGCACTAGAGTTTTTTGTAAGAACTCTTTAGAAATATTGTAGTCGTATTGGGTTTGATCCCAATTAGGGCATGAGTGGGAAGCAATAGATCGATTTCTCTCTCTCTCTCTCTCTCTCTCTCTCTCTCTCTCTCTCTCATTAATAAAAAAATTAGAATTATTATAAGCCCAAGATAAAAGATCAGGGAAATACCCAGTTTGTGATGGGTACAATTCCTTTGTTGTTCATAGGTACTGGCATTTTTCCTGGATCATTGTGCACACAGACTTATGTCCTTGGTATTCTGAGGCTTGAGAGAAAAGAACTTGATTCTGCTAGTCAGCCCACATTAACATAGACAAAAAGCCCAACAGGACAAAAGTCCAATTAACTACTACCAACACGTACTGATTTATATGAGGGCAATACTACTGCTTCAAGGGTCCCGGAAAACAGCTAATATCCATGAAGTCTTAGAGAAGAATCTAGAAAAATACCTCAGCAATCTGACTTGGTGTTTTGGAAGAAAAAGGAAGATCAGAGAAGTGAAGGTCCGCTTACTGAGATAGTGGTGAGATAGGATGTAGTTTCCTAGACTGAGGTTTAAGATTACACACTGAAGAACTCTTGGCTAAGGATGAAGCCTGTCTCACCAAGAGGAGGAAGAATATATTTGTCTGGACATTTGCCAATCTGATCAGGAGGGAAGGTCTGAAAACGTCAAGACAATTTGGTAAAGTCCTTTCAAAGCAGAGTGGTTAGAAGCCTGGGAAATGGAAAGAATTTAGAGTAAGTGAGAAAAGGCAGCCTGCGTTTCTGGGATCACATATGAAAGAGAAACAGTCTGAAGAACATGCAGGCCATAAAAAAGATTTTAGATTTTTTACCCCCTAAATACAATGAAAATTCATTTAAAAATTTTAAGCAGGAAAGCAATCTGATTTGCTGTTTGTTTTGTTTTGTTTTTGTTATTTAATTTTAAACCATTACTCTGGAATGGTATGATTTGGAGAAAGGTTAAAAGTAGCAGTGAGATGCTAGTTAGTGGCATCTTGTTAAGTCTGAGCAGAAGAGGGAGGCCTGCCCTCATAAACGGTAGTGGAGGTACAGCAATGCCCGGTCATATGGAAGAGGGCAGCTCTTTGCATATGAGCTGAAAGATTCAATTAACTGAAAGTAGACCCCATAATAAATACAGGACTTGCACTCAATGGAATTTAATCCCTCAAAGAGTAGGAAAATATGAAACAAAAATATTACTCTTAACCTAATTGTTACTAAACAATAAAAACTAGAGGTGGATATGTTTGGAGTTTTAAGGAAACAAAACAAAAAAAAATCACAATGTGTTCAATTTAATTCGGGCTAGCAAAAGGAATTCTAGGCTTTAATTGGATATTTTTTTAGACCATAGTCTCCCAAAAGTTAATCTTCAGAACCCTAAGTCCTTAGAACTTAATAGATGTCCCGTGATCAAAACGCTTTGTCAAATAAATTCCATTTTCTGTTAGTTTTCTTTATTGCAGGATATCTCAGAGCCTTAAATGTGCCTAAATATATCTCTTATGATTTCTAAAGCAGTAACTTCCAATAAAAATATAACGTGAGCGCTGGCCTGTGTGGCTCAGTTGGTTGGGTGTCATCCCATGCACCAAAGGTTTTAGATTATATTCCTGGTCAAGACATGCCTTGGGTGCAGGCTCAACCCCCAGCAGGGGGCATGCAGGAGGTAGCCCATTGATGTTTCACTCTCACGTCAATGTTTCTCTTTTCCTCTCTCTCTAAACATCAATAAAAATGTTTAAATATATATATATAATGTCAGCCACACTAAAAAAGGAGAAACATATAAAATTAATTTTAACAATATATGTTATTTAAACCAATATATCAAAAAATATCATTTCACATGTAATCATTATAAAACTATTAATAAGATTGTTAACTTTTTTCAAACTGTCTTTGAAATCCCCTCTGTCTTAAACACTTACAGTGCATCTGAATTAGGACTAGCCGAATGTCAGGGCTCAGTAGTCACTTGTTGCTAATCACTACGTATTAGTGCACTCTAAAGCATCCCCCAGCGTTCCCCTTGGCATTTCAGTAAATTTACCTAAGCTGCATTTTGAGAAGCTGAGAAAAAACAGAAATATCCCATGATCGGTATCTATAAGGGAAACAGCTCAAAAGAGTTGGGAGAACCTCAAAAACAAAATTCTGATACAAACTATTGTATATTAACCTTTGAGAAAGAAAGGAAAACTAGATCTGAAATGGAAGAAAACAGCACACCCACAGCTCCTCAGTATATTCTGACTCCTAAAAGAATACATACAAAGTGAGGCCAAAATGTTACATATCCCAGAATATTCACAAAACAGTTGCACAAACCTATCAAAACAGTATCAAGAAAACAAAACCCCTACAATGCACAGCTTTTTAAAAATAAAACATAAAGGCTCTACAAAGTTTCATTGCATTATTGCTTTTATTACTTCCCATGTACCAAAACTGTAATGATAAGCTATCACATTTAAGCCTTTCCATGATTAAATTATATGTTGGGCATAATATATACTATGATCCATGGGATACTCATGCATTGGATACAAAAAATAAGAACTCTTACCAAGTTTATTATATACTATGCACTGTGCTAAGCACTTTCAAAATTGTGTTATGTAGCAGTTATAACAATTCACAAGTAGATACAATTATCATTGCCATTTTTAAATGAGAAAATTGGGAAACAAAGAATTTAGATAACTTCTCCAAGGCCTCAAAGCTAACAAGCGAACTGTAGAGTAGGATTTAGACACAGGAGAAATAGCTTCAGAGCTCAAGCTTAATTAAGATTGTGAACCTTAAAATGGAGATGAAACTCGATTACCAAGGTAGGCCCAATCTCAGCACACAGACCCTTAAAGTGGAAGAGAAGGCCCTGGCCAGTGTGACTCTGTTGGTTGGCCATTGTTCCAGGCACCAAAAGATTGAGGGTTCAATTCCCAGTTAGGGTACATGCCTGGGTTGCAGGCTCAATTCCCGGTGGGGGCCGTGCAGAGGCAGCTGATCAATGATTCTCATCATTGATGTTTCTATCTCTCTCTCCTCTTCCTTCCTCTCTAAAATAAATAAAAATATATATGTTAAAAAATTCCCTATCCTTTTGAAGATATTATCAGGCTCAAAGAACTTTCTCCACCCATGCTATGGAGCTAGCCTTTCCTTTTTCTGTGCAACCACATTGTTTGAACATACTCCCATTACTTCACCTATTAATTTGACTTATACTATGTGTTTTCTTGCTTCTATTCTTTACTACTCTCTGCATATCCTAAGACTATGGGTTTTTTCTATGTGTAAAGCACATAGTAGGACATCAAAGACAAAGTTTTTAGGAGAATGGGTGATCCCCATATCAGCATCAAATTTCACTAGCTGGACCTTTAATTTAATGTGAAACTAAGTATAATATTGGCTGCATTTATTGAGTACTGACTATATACCAAATATTGTTTTATTCAATTTACATTTATTATCTCAAAAATCCTCAGAATATTCCAGCAAAATGAGTATTTTTACCCTCTTAAATATTCTGTGGACTCTAAGTTTTCAAATTTTAAAAAATGCATTGACATTTTATCTTGAACAATACAATATGCAATATAAATGTGAACTTTAAAAATACCAAAAAGAATTTGTATACCTGCAACAATGCTGATAAATGTTCCAGATCCTTCAACATTGCCTCTTACTCTGTGTACTGTGATGTTATATACCCCACCAGGAGTCAGATCTGTAACTGTGTACTCAGTCATCCTTCCCCAAATGAAATATTCTTTTGCAAATGTTCTGTTTGATATATAAATCTTGTAATGAGTGAAGTTGGTTTCTGTTGGATTCCACATTAAATTTGCAGAAGAAGTATTCACAGCTTTTAATATTAAGCCACATATCTTAGATGGTTCTATTGAAAAGGTAAATTACATGTAAATAAAACTACATATATATAATGACATAGCAAACATGAATAATATAAACACTTATGTAATAATCCTTAAATTTATTCATGTACTAGTATAATGTCCTACATGTTCAGCAAATAGAGAAATAGAACATTATATATATAAATATATGTTTTTATTGAAGTGCCATATTAACATCCTCCCTTGTTCCCAACTAGTTTCCTCAACCAATCATAAATCACTTCCCATAGTCATTCTTATAGTCTTGTGTCTCCTGAATGCTCATGTTTTAGCTACCACATAGCAGTTAGCTAGTGTTAAATGAAGATGAGACAGAACAAACAAGTTAGAGAAGCAATGAGGACCAGAAGTGAGGGCATTTTTTAATGTGATCTGGTTATATCAGTTTTTTTTAATAGTCCTATATCACTTCACTTCAATCCACTCATCAATGGAAGTCATGTTGTTTCTTGTAATATTGGTCTCCACTGGGAGAGGATCCTACAGGCCTCACGATCTTTTACAAGAATTCTTATAGTTATACTATAGTATAACAAATACTATAACTTCTCCCAACTCTAAAACATTATGAGACAGATTTGCGATTTACAAACTTTGGGGAAAAGAAGATAGAGTTCTCTGTTTATCAAAACTCTACCTCAGATGAAAATAAATTGTGCTTATATTATG
>NW_006299245.1:1841323-1844409 GCF_000327345.1 Myotis davidii | reverse complement strand
TGGTTGCCTGAGAGCAAAAAAATATTATGTAAAGTTTTATAACGACTCTTCGAGTTCCGTGCAAGCAGAAGACAGGAGAAAGCAGGACCTACTGAAGTCTGACTTTCTGGCCTAGGGGAGTATACCAAGACATTGTCCTGGCTGCCCAAGAGGTGGGAAAAAGGGCTTTTGCCCACACCCCACACTCCAGCTAAATGAGGAGGGCGCCACGTGTATCACCACCATCACCTGAGGGTGCCTGCTAAAGAAAGCACCTCCCAGTAGGTCATATACTTAGGCAGCAGACGTTTTGTTCATATGTCTGGTTGGTCACAGAAAAAGGAAAATGTAAAAAGAGAACCACACCCCAGCTAAATGAGGAGGGCGCCACGTGTATCACCACCATCACCTGAGGGTGCCTGCTAGAGAAAGCACCTCCCAGTAGGTCATGTACTTAGGCAGCAGACGTTTTATTCATATGTCTGGTTGATCACAGAAAAAGAAAATTGGGAAAAGAGAGCAAAGAAAAGAAAAAAAGAGCCGTGGAGCAATTTCTACACCCACAAAAAAGAAAAGAAAAGAAAAGAAAAGAAGAAAAGAGAGTCGTGGAGCAATTTGTACACCCACCTGTGCCCTGACAAAGATGCCAGAGCCTCCATGGGTGAAGTATAGACCACAAAGAGTGGTCAGGCTTGAACTATCTTTCCAGAACCTCCCCCAAGAGGCCTCCGTGCAAACAGACCCTCACAACAGAAAGCAGCAGGACATTATGCCACAGGGAGGAGCTGAAAAGAGTTAAAAATGATTGAGCCAGAGCTGGTCTGTCATGTCAAAGAAGTGGGCAGTGGAGGTAACCCCAGGGGCCTCGGAGAACTCATGCATGAGCCGGGGAGAGAGCCAGTGTTTGCAGGGCCGTTAAACTGATGTCATTGGCAGTCAGTCAGTGTTGGGGGTTAAGACAAAACCAGCAAGAGAGAGAACAAAAATAGACACCCAGAATGAAGAAGGCGCTTCAATTTTTTGTTAAATGAATGAATCATAAATGTCACATTCCATACCAGCCCATCTTTTATCATAACCTGAGCCAATCAATAATTCATTAAAGCTTTGAGAATTGGCATTGCCTTTAGAAATTTTCAGTGGACTAATCTGATCGTTCCAATACCTTGGAGTTTTCTTAATTCATTAAATGATCTTTATTCTTCTCCACTCCTTACCTCACGTTTGTAAAACAGAAAGCTATTTCTAAGTGAAAGTAATCACATTGATTTTATATATTATTTCAACTTTATTATGCTTTTAAGAACATTGTCATGTGGTAGGAGTGAAACAAATTTTCTAAGCAGACATGTTTATTGCTGTTTTGTGGGAAGAGTGTTTTGTTACTGGGGGAAGATAATCATTAGGTCTAGAAGCATATCATTGCTCATTGACTTATAAGGTGTCACTGACAATTAGCTTGCTTGTCTGGCATATGAAAAGATAGAAGGAGTGAATAGAATGCTGAGTACTTCTGGTCTGGAAAAGGATGATAGGAGAAAGTACCATGTAATAATAGGAGAATATTTCCTGAATAAAGTACTAAATTCAAACATAATAAGTGGCATATTAAGGTACAAATGAAAGGAGTAGAAGGAAAAGAAATTGTAGTGACCTAATGATGAAAATATGTAAATTTTTAAAAGTGCAATTTGAAAAATAGAGGTTTGTTCCCATTGTATGTGGACTACACATGCCTAATAGAAACCAACAGAAGAAAACTGAATTCATGCTTTATGTCTACTTTCAAAGCATAGTTTGAAGACCTGGGATGATTAATTTTAAATGATGAGGAAAATGATCCCAATTATGCAAGGACACTTTGCTAAGCAACCAGGATACTGTTGCTTAATTCATTAAAATTTAACAAATAATCTCATTGGTTGTATAAGACTAGGATAACCATTAGTAATATAATATATTTAATAAAAATAATCTGAATCCTAAAGATTAACATGATCTCTTAAAATAAGTTTCACTTAATAATCGATAATAATTTACAGTCTCTGAAAGAAATATGTTCATTGATATAGTAAAAAATAATTCTATGGCTATATATTTTATCCAGCAACAAATAATTTTATGGGCTTGGTTAACCACATGGAAAGATCATTTATTTGGGCATTTGCTTTAAAATAATGTGAATCAAAACAGAAAGGCAAGGGTAAAAAATGTGGATCTTTTACAATTAAGATTTAAAAGGCAGATTTTTCACTAGAGAATACCAACACTGAATATAGGAATGGTTTGAATCATTCTAAAAGGATAGAATTTTTCATGAATGATTTATTATTCAAGATGCCCCTATCATTGAATTACATTTACAAATAACAGATAGAATGCTCACTCCTGACTTTGTGAACTTGCTAATGTAGAGAATCCTCTCTTTTCCATGCATCTGAATCCTACCCATTACTGAAAGTTCAAGTTCCAACTTTTCCTGATAATTACATTCAGCATTGATGTCTTCCTCCATCATCACCCCAGTCATATATGGGAACACTGATATGTAAAGTTGTATTTATCCATCAAATATTTATAGAGCACCTATTTTAGGGCAAGCATTATTCTACATACTAGATATTATAGTAAACTAGAGGCCCGGTGCATGAATTCGTGCATAGGTAGGGTCAGGCAGGTGGCCAGGGGTGGGGAGGGTTGGGGGTGCCATGGGAGGTTGACTGGCCAGCCCTGCCCCTGACCAGGGTTGGGGGGGTCAATTGGGGGTGATGCCGGCTAGGAGGAGGGGCCGAGGGAGGCCGGCCCTACCCCCACCCCCATTGGGCCAGTTGGCCTGCTGCAGTGTACATCATAGCAACCGGTCATTCCAGTAATTCCAGTCTTTCCACTCGTTTTGGTCGCTTGGCTTTTATATATAGACTAGAGGCCCGGTGCACAAAAATTTTTGCACTTGGGGGGAGAGTGGGGTCCCTCAGCCCAGCCTGTGCCCTCTTGCAGTATGGGACCCCTCAGAAGATAACGACCTGCTGGCTTAGGCCTGCTCCCGGGTGGCAGAGGGCAGTCCCAATCCCTAGGTGCAGCCCCTGGTCAGGCTCAGAGCAGGGCTG
>NW_006299245.1:1824295-1840102 GCF_000327345.1 Myotis davidii | reverse complement strand
GGCTGGCAGTTAAATTGCATATCACCTTGATTAGCCAATGGGAAGGGTAGTGGACATATGGCTAATTATCATGTTTCTCTTTTATTAGATAGGATAAGACAAAAATGGTTTCTGATTATAGGAAATTACATTTCTAGTGGTGGCACCTAACAATAAGCAACTCAATAAATAAACAAATGAGGTAAATCATCCACATTATGAGTGAATAAAAAGAACAGTTTTAGATTATGTAGTCAGAGGAGAATATGAGAAGATGGTATTTGAGCTATAAACTCAATGATAGGAAAAAAATAAACCAAAACTGGTGGCAAGATATCCATGCATAATGAATGTCAAGCACTAAAAGTGGCACCTAACAATAAGCAACTCAATAAATAAATCAATGAGATAAATCATCCACAGGATGAGTGAATAGAAAGAGCAGTTTTATTTAGAGTAGGTAATTGCTTGAGAAACAGAAAAAGCCAAATATGGTCTACAACATAATAACTAAGTAGACAGGGTATGTAGATGAAGGTCCAATCAAATGAAGTGCTGGAGACCATTGCAAGGAGCTTAGATTTAATTTGAAGAGCAATGGAATATGAGAAGATGGTATTTGAGCTATAAACTCAATGTTAGGAAAAAAACTGGAGGCAAGATATCCATGCATATTGAATGTCAAGCACAAAAGTCTTATAATGGGGATGTGCTTGAGAAACAGAAAAAGCCAAATATGGTCTACAACATAATAACTAAGTAGACAGGGTATGTAGATGAAGGTCCAATCAAATGAAGTGCTGGAGACCATTGCAAGGAGCTTAGATTTAATTTGAAGAGCAATGGAATTCTGTGGAGGGTGTTGAACAAACGAGAGACACTGTTTTTAACAGTTCTCTCTGGCTGTGATGTGGAAAGTGAATTGTAAGTTACTCAAGATTGGAAGCAGACCAGTTAGGAGGCAAGAGGCTATTATCTGTCACGTCGGCTGCTGGCCTCAGTTAATAATGATAGTGCCTGGGACAAGAGTGGTGCAATGGGGATGGAGGAAAGCGCACACATTAAGGGTTTTAGAGGTAGAAGTGGCAGAACTAACTAGCTGATGAACTGAGGGATGAGTGAATAGGAAGAATCAAAGATAACCAAGAAAGTGATTGCAGGACCCTATCTTTTCCTGAGATGAGAGATACTGGAAAGAGCAGGGCTGGGGTCACACAGGAAAGCCCTGTAAGCCATGGTAATGAGTCTTTGAAGCACAGAATGATACATTTTATTTTGCTTAAAAAGAAAGAGAATGATGATTGCTGTATGGCAAGGGAAAGGATAAAGAGAAATTCACATTAAAAGTGAGCTTCTTTGGCTGGCCAATGTGGCTCAATGGTTGAGTGTCAAACCATGAACCAAGAGGTCACTGGTTTGATTCCAGTCAGGGCACATGCCTGGGTTGCACACTCAATCCCCAGTAGGGGGCATGCAGGAGGCAGCAGATGGATAATGTTTCTTCTCATCATTGTCAATGCTAAACCACTGAGCAACACTGGCTGGACTGAAGTAATCAGATAATTTTTAATTGCATGTGATAGAAGTTTAATTTATTCCAAATAAAAAGAAAACAATAATTTTTTGTTTCTTTTTCCTTAAAAAAAAGGAAAAGTAATAATTCAATCATTCACTCATCAAAATATTTATTGACTCTTGCTATATATCAGATACTGATCTCAGTAATGGAACCAAAAGGTGATGAGTGGGCAAAAGGTCTTCCCTCACAAAATTTACATGACAAATACATTATCTCATTTAATTCCCACAACAATTCTATAGAATAATAACAATCTTCACTGACAGAAAAAAATAGGACCAAAGAATACAAAAACTTGCCCAAGGTCTCACAGTTGAGGTGAAGTTGGGATTCAAAGCAAGAAATTCCGGGGCTTTGATCCTTCTGTTCCAGCACACTGCCTACCACACCTTGTAAGATCACAGGGTAACTGAACACAGGCATCTATATCAAAGTTGCATCTTATTAGGAGGATAGCACATGAGGTCTGGAAGATATAAATTATGGACAAGTATACAGTAACTTTGGAACTCTACCCCTAAGGAAATGGTGATGTTAGCACATGTACATCTACAATAGCAATATAAGATAGCATGACAAAAGTAACGCAGAAAAGGTTAAACTGAAGTTTCATAAAAGCTCTGTGCAAAGAAATATTACTCTCTGATAATGGGATCAGAGAAGGTTTCAAAAAAGAAGTAGGATTTGAGCTGGGCATAGATGGGCCAATTTTTGCCATCTTCCACCTTATCATTAAATCCAGATGACAACAGTCACTGTGTAGCTGCGTAGTCCACTATCATAGCCCCTTGTCAATGTGGCTGTTAAGTACTTCAAATGTGTCTAGTCAGAACTGACTGAGATGTTTTAAAGTATAAAATGGACACTCAATTTTGAAGAGTTTGTATAAAATAATGTAAAATATATCATTAATAATTTATATATTGTTTACATGTTAGTATTTTGAATATGTTGGGGTAAATAACATATATTACTAAGATTCATTTCCCTTTATTCTTTTTACCTCTTTATTGTTTCTATTAGAAAATTTTAAATTACACATATTCATTTGTGGCTCACATTATATTTCTATTGGAGAGTGCTGCTGTTACATCACTGAGTTCATTTAAAAACAGTTAAAATGTGTACGAAAGGAAATGGCAAACTTTAATAAATGTTCTATGTCAACTATTGATTTTTTCCTAAGTTCACAACGAATTCTCTTAGGTCTTAAATATGCAATCTAATATTTATTTTTATGCTTGGAATAGATTAGACCTTCAGTTCCATTACAGTTCTGAGATTCTATTTAAAGATATAAATATTTTTGCACTCACGGTACTTATGAAAAAGGAAGTCAATACTTTCAGAGGATTACTAGCTAGAACAAATATTCAGTGTTTAAATGAATTTCACAGTTTGTCCATACTAATAAATATTCCTATCTTTTGAACTCTCAGAATGCTGGGCAAAACAAAATAAGGGTTTCTATTGTTTAAAGAAAACCCTAATATAAAATTTATTACCAGAATATTTTGTATAAGAATATCACTCAGAGATTAATTCTTCCGCAAAAAAACAGAAAACAAAACTGAAGTTGATATCCTAATCTCATAAGAAAGATGATACTTGTGTTCTTATGTTCTCTATGACATAGACTTTAATGACCTTGCATGCCACACAGATTCCATCATTTCACATTGGTAGGGAACTTTTAAATAATTTGGTTTTCCACCCTTTAAGAGCAAGTGGAATTTCTATTTCAGTAGTGGAACTGACAATGCATGGTGACTTAAGATTTTATTCAAAACAGTTCCTTAGGAAATCTGCCTTGGTTAATTAGCCATACCTTAATACATAGCACCCTCCTCCCTTTTGTTTTAGGTTTGGGAACTTGATCTTACCTCCTCCAGTCTTTTTTAATACATTTTATTGATTTTTTACAGAGAGGAAGGGCGAGGGATAGAGAGATAAAAAATAAAGTTGTGTGAGTCAGAGAAGGTAAGTAACTATTTTTAGAAATAGGTTGGGAAGCCACCACCCTCCCCCTTCAAAAACTGGTGAGAGTGAAGAATATATAAGTGGTCATTTAAGGGAGGAAAAACAACTGCACAGATATATCTCACAGATAAGCAGGTGTGACTATCAAAGAAAGAGTAAGATGTCTAATGCATTTACAATATGAGTCAGAATTTAAGGTAAGTGTAGGAAAAGGCAATGAGATTATGGTTCAACAGATTTAGAATTGTTCTGAAAGTTGGCTTGATCCTGAGGGTAAGAAGGAGCCAACAAAAATGGTAAGGGCCTCAGCTGAGGCATATAAAATGGAAATGGAAAGGAAGAGAAATATTTTTATAATAATTCTAAGTTAAAATCACTACAATCCCATGAACAAGTACATATAGACATGAAAGAAAGAGAGCTGTCAAAGGATGACACTAAAATTTCTAGTAAGGAAGACTCATAAATGATATTAAGGGGAACTTTTATATAGGGAATGATATCTGAGTAGGGTCTTGAAGAATTGCCAAAGAAAAACATAGAAAAGAATGCAATTTTGTTGAAAAGAACAATATAACCAAAGACTACAGTCAGGAAAACATAAAGTATAAGCATAATGGTGGGCAATACAATTCAGTGGAAGTATGAGATATATGGAAAGTAGAAGATTAGAAAGGCTGTTGGAGTCACTCATTGGAACCAAAGATCACAATAAGCAATATATATATAATATTAGGCAGCAACAGAGAGCCACAGAAGGCTTTATACTTTATATAAGCCTTACAGTTAGATCTATAATAGTATCTCTCTATCTATAAACTATCTATATAATAAAAGCCGAAGTGATCATTACAGTGGAACAACCAGAACGACCAGTTACTCTGATGCACACTGATCACCAGGGGCAGTCGCTCAACACAGGAGCTGCCCCATGGTGGTCAGTGCGCTCCTACAGGGGGAGTGCTGCTCAGCCAGGCCAGGCTCATGGCTGGTGAGTGCAGCAGCGGTCATGGGAGCCTCTCCTGCCTCCACGGCAGTGCTAAGGAGCGAACAGACAGGCAGTAAGGAGCGAGGGGTTCCGGACTGCAAGAGGGTGCAGGCCAGGCTGAGGGACGCCCCAAGCATGAATTTTGTGCACTGGACCTCTAGTCCTATATAATAAAAGCCTAATATGCTAAGTGTCCGACCATTCATTAGATCTTTTGACCAATCGCTATGATGAGCACTGACCAGGGGGCAGACGCTCCGACTGGTAGGTTAGTTTGCTGCTGGGGTCTGGCCGATCGGGACTGGTTGAGATGGGCCACACATGCTCAGGACAAATCTGTGAACTGGGTTGGTTTTGGCCCAATCTCTACAGGCCAGGCCGAGGGACCCCACTGGTGCATGAATCCATGCACCAGGTCTCTGGTTATTTAATAACTAATATTTTACATATCATTTTAAATATTTTAAACTTAACTAGTGAGTAATACACATGCTAATGCCTTTTAAAAATTTTATTTATAGTTAATGCACAATATTATATTAGCTTCAGATGTACACCCAGTGATTAGACATTTATATAACCTATGAAGTGATTACCCTAATAAATTTAGTACTCATCTGACACCATCCTATATAATAAAGAAGTAATATGCAAATTGACTGTCACAACCTCGCACAAGATGGCTGCCCCCATGTGGTCATAAATGGCCACCATAAGATGGCCAACAGGGAAGGCAGTTAGGGGCAACCAGGCCAGCAGGGGAGGGAAGTTGGGGGTGACCAGGCCTGCAGGGGAGGGCAGTTAGGGGTGACCAGGCCCACAGGGGAGGGCAGTTGGGGGGACCAGGCCCACAGGGGAGGACAGTTGTGGGGGGGGGGACCGGGCCCACAGGGGAGGGCAGTTGGGGGCAATCGGGCTGACAGGGAAGCAGTTAGGTGTTGATCAGGCAGGCAAGGGAGTGGTTAGGAGGTGATCAGACAGGCAGGCAGAAGTGGTTGGAAGCCAGCAGTCCCGGATTGTGAGAGGGATGTCTGACTGCCATATGATTTCACTTAAATGCAGATTCTAAAAAACAAAATAAATGAATAAGCATTTTTATTCACTTTTTTACTTTTCTTCCTCTTCTTTTTCTCCTTCCTCCCTCCTCCTCATCCTCCTTCTTTCTTCTTCCTCTTCTTTTTCCTTAATAAGACCTTTTAATATGTCTTGTAATACTGTGTTTGATGGTATTTAGTTCCTTTTTCTTGTCTGGAAAGCTCTTTATCTGTCCTCCAATTCTAGCTTTGCTGAGTAATCTTGATTAGAGGTCCTTGCTTTTCATCACTTTGAAAATTTTGTGCCAATCCCTTCTGGCCTGCAAAAATTCTGTTGAGATATCAGCTGATAGTCTTATGGGAGCTTCCTTGTAGGTAATTAACTGCTTTCTCTTGAAGCTTTTAAGATTATCTCTTTGTATTTGACCATTGGCATTTTAATTATCATGTGTCTTGGTGTGGGCCTCTTTGGGTTCATCTTGTTTGGGACTCTCTTCCTGGACTTGTGTGTCTATTTCCTTCACTAGCTTAGGGAAGTTCACAATCTTTATTTTTTCAAATAGGTTTTCAATTCTTTGGTCTCTTTCTCTTCTCCTCTGCCATCCCCATGATGCAAGTGATAGTATGCTTGAAGTTGTCCTCAGGCTCCTTAAACTGTCCTTATTTTTTTTAAATTCTTCCAAATTGCCAGCTTGATCCTCTGCTTCATCTACTACACAGTTGATTCCCTGTAATGTAGTCTTCATTTCAGTTAGTGCATTCTTCATTTCTGACTGGTTCTTTTTTATGTTTCTAACTTTATTTTAATGTTTACTATCTCTTTGTTGAAGTTTTCCCAAAATTTTTCTACTCTTAAGTGCATTGAGCATTCTTATAACCAGTATTTTGAACTCTGCATCTGTAGGTCGCTTATTTCCATTTTGTTTGGTTCTTTGTAGTTTTGTTCTGTTCTCTCATTTGGAACATCTCTTTGTCTCCTCATTTTGGCCAACTCCCTGTGTTTGTTTCTATGTATTAGGTAGAGCTGCTATGTCTCCCAGATTTGGTAGAGTAGCTTTATCATGGCACAGTCTCTCAGGTCACTTAAACTGGGGACTCCAGGTGCACTCTCCTTTCCCACCCTATGGCCCGTGCACATCTTTTTATTGTAGTTGAGCCTTGTTTGCTGTCAATGGGGGGTGTTTTATCCCCAGGCTGATCAGCTGTAAGGACTGCCAGTGACTATAGCAGAGGATCTACTGCACAGAGACCAACCCCACAGAACAGGACTTATCTCAGTGGGGTTCAGGTGTCCACTGAGTTCACCCCTTGATTGTGTCACTTGTGGAGGTGGTTGGGTGGTTATGTTTCAGCATGGTCTGAAGCCATCCACTGGATTTACTGGCTCTGGTGCCTCACAGAAGGTGTAAGCAAGGATCAGCTGTAACTGATGCCCTGCTTAGGGCTACCAAGCATGAGCTACAAAGTGATCTGCAGATGGATGCTACTTGTGCTGGGCTTGGAAGTGATGGGAGAGGCCAAGCTACAAACGAATGTTGGCTGCCACTACTGCCAGGCATGGGCTATTTAGCAAGAGATGTGGGGCACACTGGGGCCAGATGCTGCTTGTTTGGGGTTTGTATACCTTTGAGATATTTTAGGAAAGTCTACAGCATGAACCAAGACTGGCCATTTGTATAGAAAAGCCACTGGAAACAGCTCCAATGGGCCTGTAAGTTGGGTAGAGCATGGTCTCAGGGAATCCCCAGGTGAGGTGAACAGTGTGAGGCAGGTTGATGGAGACTCAGATCAGATATAGCACTTGTCTCTTGGCCCTGGGGCAGGGAAGGGGGAGTTAGGAACAATGGTCTCTGGAAGAAAGCTTCCCCCACAAGCCCTCACTTTAAAGACAGTCAACTCAGTTCCTCCCCTTATGTCCCTGATGCCCCAGTGCTGGAGGTCAGAGGAATGAGTCTAAGTAAGTCCATGTGGGCCCTTTAAGAGAAACACCTAGGACTCTAGGAGCCTTCCAGCTCACTCAGCCACAATCCCGGCTGGTTTTCACAGCCAGAAGTTTGGGGTACTTCTCAGCACTGCAACCCTGAGGTGGGGATCCTGGTGTGGGGCTGAAACCCCTGGCTCCTCAGAGGGGACCTATGAAGCTAAGATATTCCTCTGGGATTTTTAACCATCCCACATGGATGTGGGACCAAACCATTCCGGGTCTCTGCCCCTCCTATCAATCTCAACACTGTTTCTTCTTTATATCCATATATCCCCTGAAAGGGAACCTGTGGCACATCACCCAGCTTTAACTCCTAGAATTGTTATTTTGGCCAGAGCTGCAACAGAAGCATTATCCTCCAGTGCCGTCATTCCTTTATTTACTTTTGTACTATGTATGTGCATGCCTAGCTCCATTGAAATTCCAAGCTCATTTAAAGTCAAGTATCAGCTTTTACTTCAAGTTGAATGCCTCCCATGACAACTTTGTACTTTTAAAGCAGTACTTAGAAGCATTGCTTTGGAGAAGAATTTTACAGTAAAGCAGCGGTTCTCAACCTGTGGGTCGCGACCCCTTGGCGGTCCAACGACCCTTTCACAGCGGTCGCCTAAGACCTGCATATCAGATATTTACATTACAATTCATAACAGTAGCAACATTACAGTTATGAAGTAGCAATGAAAATAATTTTATGGTTGGATCACAACATGAGGAACTGTATTTAAAAGGCCAGAAGGTTGAGAACCACTGCATTAAAGGGATGCTACTATAATATCTAAAACCATTAATGTAAAACAAAGGACAAAAAGAAGGAGCAAAATAAAGACCTCAATAAACATCAAGATTTTATGACAGCAGCACTGTTCTTTACCTGAAACTTTTCGAAGCCTCCTTGTGGGAATTTCCAAGACAAATATATTGTGTTTTCTTCCTGCCCAAAAATTAGCAGGTCTGATGGTGGGTCTGGATCTAGGGAAATAAAATAAGACACAGCAATATTTTTTTAAATGTTCTGCCATCATCTTATCTACACTGGACTGATGACCTTGGACTATCACACTATGAAAGAGAGGACAGGTTTTTCTAGTCAGTTTTAGCACCATCTGATCTCATGCAAGCTGTTTACCCTGAGTCCCAGTCTCCTCATCTTTATATTGGAGGGGGAAAAAAATAATTTTCTAGAAAGCCTTTTTCCACAATAAAATTATATAAACTATGGATTTTCAAAAATATTTTTCTCATAGCAGAATTCAGTGTGCAGTTATTACAATTGGAATTTTTGACTTAAAATTTTATGGCACTGCATAAAGTAAGAGATGCACCTTTTCCCCTTCCTTAAGTTCACAAATTCCTTTTTCCTTTAAACATTTTATCTGAGAAGGTTCTAGAAATTTATTTTTCTAATCAGTAACATGTCTCTACGTATAAATCATATTTCAAATTGAAATGTTGTATTGCTTTCCTTAATTGGAAGAAATGTGATATTAACATTTCATTGGAATCAAATAATTTCATCTATAAATTCAAATTTTGCATGAGATTTTGTCCCTACTTACATACTAATTTAATTTATTAGAATTCAGCTCAAAATTAAACCTGTATTGCTGATTCACAATTCTTTTTATTTTGTTTTTTAGAGTGCATATTGCCTTCCTACTGGAATTAATCACCCCACATTACCATTATATTTTAGCTCTGTTTTGTAAATTTTTTAATATCCCATCTAGTTCTAAATGGATTTGAGGTGGCTTTCAAAGACAGGGTGGTATAAAAAACTATATATCGTTAAAGACACAAGTGAAATTGTCAGGGAAAACAAAGCCGGAACAACAACCCTAAAAGCATATTATAAAACAGGGTAGAAATGAGGAACTTGAGGTCCAAATAGAATAATGATTTTTACAAAGTCACAGAGCCAAGAATGGGTAGAGTCAGGCCTTCCAATAACACAGGGACTCTTCTACTGAAACACAGTGGTTAGAAGAATAGAATTTAGTGGGAAATGTGGGTTCAAATCCCTGTCATCATGTATAAGCTACTGAAATTCTCTAATCCCCACTTTCCTCATTTCAAAAAAAAGTACCTCATTATGATTGATAGAATAAAGGTTGTCATTGAAAATTAAGTGATATAAATCATAAAAATTCTTTGCAAGGTGCTTGACAACGAACAATCATTCAATGCGATGAAAACAACAATGATGACAATGGTGATGATAATGTTGACAATTATAATGACACACGCAAATTTAAGAAGGCTTCACTGATATAAAATAATGAGTTACCATTTTAAAAAGTGAAGCCATTTCTCATTTATTTCTGGTGTGTGTGTGTTTTCAGGATGATTTTTTTGAGAGGCAGCAGTATCATATCAGTTAGCTTAGACCTGGGTTAAATCTCACCTTAAATAATGAATTATGAATGCCTCTGAGCCTTAACCTACATTTTAGATAATCTTGGGAGAGTCGATGTGGAAACTTAAGCACATAGTACCATGTTGATATATAAGTGCTCGAATTTTTTAGTTTCTTTCCCTGGAATTGATTTGACTGCTGCTGCATTTGCCGGAGCTTTCCCTTCCTCCACATGGAAAATTCTGAAATTAAGCCTCCTCTCATTCTCCTAGGGCACTGGTACTTGCGTGCACATTCAGGCAACTATGACCTACAGATGACAGGGTTCTTTGGAACATGTCTGAATATATTCATACATGTAAGTGATGCTAATAAGGTCAGAAGAGGCAAATGGAACCCAAATAATGCAATTGAAAACACAGTGCCATCTGTTTTTATCATAGTCCAAGGTTTTGTTTGGCTTTCATAAAATGTTATAGATACAGTCAAAATGTTAGAAAAATATCAAGTATTTCATAATGACAGTGCCCTGGGATTTAGGGCACTTTGAACTTTCACTAAGAACTTTGAATTCATTTTAGTAACAACATTTTATACCAAGGCAGGGATGATTATTCTCATTTTCTAAGTGTGGACATAGTAGTTTTGCCCAAGGTCACATAACTAATAAGTGATAGAGGCAGGAATATAACTCAGGCTTTCTCCATATTCCATGCAGTGCTCCTTCTCAAGCATGTCACAAACTAGTTCCAAATTCATTCACTTTAAGTTAGATATTGGCTTTAAACAAAACTATTCCCCTTATTTCTACCCATGAAAAGTTAATCAAATATAAAGTGAACTCACACGTGCTAACCATGAGGCCAATAGGATGGCTCCTCTTTAATCCCTTGGTAGTTATAATGCTAACTGAAAAGTCAGTCCCTGGAGAAAGGTTATCAAATGTGAATGTTCTACACAGAAAAAAAAAAAAGTCACATATTAAGATTTTTAGCTCAGAAACTTGGGAAAACGCTATTATCTCACACTACCTGAAGAAACAATGTTATATATGTTTGGTTTTTACTGCCTATCATGGAAACAATGTGCCATGCTTAAGCACAAATGGTTAATTAGAAATCACATCTTCTCACATGGAGAAATTTCATATAAATCAGAGTGTATATTATACATACAAGCAAGACAATATCCTGAAATAATTCATCATTATCCATTTGCAGAGATAAATTTGGCTCTGCACATCAGTTATTCTAATTACATTATAATCCAAAAAGTTTTCTTGCAAAGTTTTCTAATATCAATTTATATTAAACCATTTAGTTTATGAAACATATATATATGTATATATATATATATAATGTTAATTTTGTGTTCCATGTAACTTGACATAATTTCAATGTTATCATACCTTTTTGTGGAAGGCAGGATTTCTTCTTTCGTTAACCTTTCACTGGATATTGAAATAATGTACCCATCCAGAAGACTTCTGGGTGAAGGCCAGTTAACAGTTACTGCACTTGAGTTTCTGCTACGGTTCATAAATTCAACTGCACTTGGGGCTGTACCATTTAAAGCACACACGAAAGATAACATTTTCTAACATACTAAGCACCTGCTTTAAAACAGCCCAGGATTTCTTTGATATTCTACAAACTCTGAGGGTAGCCAAGACATTTCTTTTATTCTTCTTAGTAGATATGAACAGTTAAAAGTCAAAAGAGGAAAAAGCCAACAAGAATCATTTTAAACTTTAAAATAAAGCCGATGTGAATCCCACTAGCATTGTACTTAATATTTCCCTTGCCTCTAAAATGTCGGAAGAGATTATATCTTGGTCTTGTACAACCACGACCCTCAGAAATATTTAATGATTTTTAGGACTCATTCTAATTAAATACCAAATAGTGACAAGGTTAACCATCTGGAAAGTTAATTGCAATCTTAATATGAAATGCTTCTCTTCTTTCCTGAGAAAAAAAGTTAAATTAAATAATATATATTTTCTTTCCTCTATAAAATTCTTCCATGTATAAGAACAAAATGTCAAGATACTATTCTCCATTCCATTCCTTGTTATTACAGTAAAAGAATACTAGACATGACCAGTTTCTAAATATATAAATATTTATATATAGCATCAGTGTCGAGAATAACTAAAATAGTTATTTCAGCAGACTAGTTGACAATTTTACTTCACCTAGTTGTGAAAATATACATTTTACATATATCCTTCCCAATCATCCTTTATTTCATATGACAACCACGGAATAAGTTACCATCTGCCACTGGGAGTAAGTTGCTAACATGGAAAATGGTACTTCATTGTCTACCTAACTGAACAATGAAGAAATTAAATCCAGAATGGAAAATTTGACCAGACCCAGACAATTAGCCAACCTATTATCTAACAATACATACGCAAAAAAAGGTTGTGCTAATCCATATAAGAAAAAATAGAAAAGGAGACAAGAGAAAACACTGCCAGGCCATAAAGAAAATCTAGGAAAAATGTACTATTTGCTAAATCTTCCTTAAAAGCAAGCAAGCAAACAAACAAAAAACTCACAAATAAATATTTGAACATTGAATAAGACCGAAAGTGTTTACCCGGCTGTACCTGTCTGTATTTCTTTTATGTTAGGAGTGCTGTCTTTAAAACCTTCTTTCTCTGTGCGAATTGAAAAAGTGTACACGGTAGCAGGCTCCAGGTTAGAGAATGTTGCTGCTTCTTGCACTACCTTCTGAACCTAGCAACCCAAAACAATACATCTGCAAGTTTTCATGTAAGAAGGGCTCTATAGTCTAAATAAGCAAAAAAGCTTGGGGGTTATTTAATTTCACTACTATCTAATATAAGAATGCAGTAATATTGAATACAGCATGAAAGATTCAAGTTTAATTCCTCCAAGAGCCTTTTATAACGTACCATGAAAATGTCAGCACAGTTTATGCATGTGATTTCATAATGCTGAAAATTCCCATCAGCTCGATTCCAGAAAATTTCTATGGAAGAGTCTGTAACTTTGCCCTCATGGATAATTGATGGTGCCTCCAAACCTACCAAATACACAAAATACACTTAAATTCTTCTTGGATGTTTTCTAACTGGGTTTTTCTTTTAATTTATCCCTTTAAGAGGGGTGGGGGGATAGGGAAGCACAATGTGAAAAAAGAAGAGTAAAGTTTATTAATCAACTATCTCTATATACTAACTAAAAATAGTTGTTTACACATACAATGACAGTGTATAAAATATGATAATCAGTCGCAATACCCAGAGTCATTGAAATACCATTACAGGCAGCTAATTTTGATGTTGCAGCAAAACTACATTCAAAAGAGAAAGAAGAGATTAAAGCTTTCTGAAACTATTAGCATAAGCTGAAAAGACAACAGAGAGAAAAATATGAAGTCTAAACAAAGTAAAATAATCCTCTTTGTATCAAATATTGGCTGAACCTAGAAACAAATTTTTATCTGCAGAGTTTTTAATGGTTATTTTTCTAATTTAAAGGATCCTATTTAGCATAAAGGCAACAATGATTGCAAAATAACTGAAAAAACTGACAGTTTTAGACTATTGTATATATTGATGTATTTTACTGCTTGATATCACAATATTGATATTTTTAGATAATCAAGCACTAATTATTTTCAAAGACAAGAATTGTCAAAGAGAATGCTACCCATGAGATTTATAATATAAGGAAGAGAGGCAGAGAATATATATATGAAAAGTATATAAAAATTACAAGCAAATATAAAATATGTACTGAGCTTATTATAAATATGTTAAAATACTATTGAAAAAATGTGACTTGTGACATCAGTTTGGGAGTATTTTATGGAAAACTTAAGTTTAAACAGTCATGGGAGGATTATAATTTGGGAGAAAGAAGAAACTTGGTAGTATAAAGATATATGCAAAAAAATTTATAAACAGAAAGAGCAAATTATAAAGCACCTGGACATGGTATAGTCAAAATTGTAATGTTTTTAAAAGTCCATGTGATATTTGTATGCCATTTATTACTCTGTACCATTTATTTCTGCACATACTAGATGAATATCTTAGATAAATTACATTTATCCCAAATGTCAAAATCAAGATTTGTAGAATTTTTGAGTGACTTAAAAAAACATGAGTCTAAATCAATATGAACCTCATAATGTAAGTATTGGTATGAACAAATGTAATATATTTTCATTGTAAATATTCAGAGGTAGGGAAAATACGCATTAGTTCATTCCAGACGAATGGCAGCATAAGGGAGAGCAAACACACTTGATGTTACACTCTGAGAGACACTTTCAAAAAATGTAACCCAGTTCTCAAAATCTGCCTAAAATTACTCACATTCCTCACTTTTGGATTCAGCCATTGAAAGTTCTGATTACAAGCACATTTTTGATAATGGGTAGATTCAAAATTTTATGACCTCAATTTTATGCAAGGTTAACTCTAGGCAATAAAAGATCGGGATCAGTAATAAGGTGTTTGCAATTATTTTAAAAGATCTTTAAAAACTATTGCATTACTGTGAGCATAGCCTACTAATTTGAAATGGGACACAAACCAAAATCAAGATAAAGCTTATGCAAGTCCTAAAATACTTACATGTTTTTACTGCAGGCACATAATATACATCGCTTAATTTAGTCCCACTGATGATGGAAACAAAGAAATTGTATTCTGTGCCTGGGGTTAAGTTGTCAACGGTTATTTTACTGTCATGTTTTAAAGGCCTGGTAACATTTGGCCCTCCTTCAGTTACAATCTGTATGCCATCAAACACTCCAATATCAGGTGTTTGAACAAATAAGATTACAGAGGTACTATAACTTTCATAAGGAATAACAATTTGTACTGGTTTGGGCTCTGAAAGGTAAAAAGAGAGATTTATAATTAGTAGGTTTCTTCAAACTTTCAAGTATATTTCTCTGTATTTTGTCTGGCATGTCCTAGAATATGTAAAAATATTAAATGTCTATGCATTAGACTTACGTATCCTATGTCAGCATTAGACAGAGAAACAAGGTGGATCTTTTGATAGACTCTATGTACAAGTACACTGGAAGTACATAATTAACTTTTACCTTTTGATTTGCAGCAATAGTATCAAAAACATAATAAGAGATTTTGCAAGTGGTTATCTTTCTTATTTATTAAGTAATACTTCTGAGAACCTATGTACTACAACGAGTACTCAAATAAAATAAATAAGGCCAGGTTTCTGCATTCAGAGTTCCCAATCGCAGAAGTAGATGCACATATCACTAACTAGAAACCCAAGTGGTCAAAGTGTTACTGACGTTGGGTAGAAATAGAGAGGAAACCTCAGGGAAATTTCCAGACAGATTTTATTAAGCTTATGCTTGAGCACAAGGCAGGCAGCACAGAGGAAAGTCCTGTGAACTGGCTGGGGGCTGGCTCTGTTTGGCTGCTTTTATAAGCTGGAAAGAAGGCAGGTTTGTGTGAAAAAAAAATAATTGGCTTTTTAGACAAAAGCAGGCTTGCGGAATTGTCCATTTCAGCATCAGGTAACTTCCCTTTGCAGCTGTGTTGCCTCCTAACTATGTTCTCACCATGCTGTGAGGGCAAGGTGATGGACTACGCATCATCACCACCCCAGTTAGAAAGGAGATGAAGTCAGCTACCTCTGTTTTTGAGTAGGGAGTGGAGCGGTGGTCACTTTCTTGACTCCAGTTTATCTGGCATTCCTTCTGGCCATCTGGTCTTAGCTTGGCTTCCTGACCACCTGTATTCTCTCTCTCTCTCTCCCGGGCCCAAGTCCCTATCGTGTGTCAAGAGCTGAGCTCTTGAGCAAAAAGCTGTTGAGAGGAGGGGAAGAAATATCAATTGTAGCAGAGATAATTGGGGAAGGCTTTCCAGAGTCAGTGAGGCTTTAT
>NW_006299245.1:1816701-1823874 GCF_000327345.1 Myotis davidii | reverse complement strand
AGAGTGTGTGTGAGGGGGAAGAAGTAGGAAGAAGGAAATCCCAGGCAAAGAGAATACATGAGCCCGGTGTGGAAACCCAAAAGGCATCATCATGTGTTGGGAGTGTCCAGTTCTTCCTGCTCTTTATTAGCAGAGCATCTTGGCAAGTTACTTAGTCCCTCTGTGGTTTGGTTTCCTCATCCCTAAAATGGGAAGGAGACTGGTATCTACTTTGCAGGGTCATTGTGATGACAAAGTGAGAGGCTGGATTTATAGATAAAGTGCTTAGAGCTGTGCAGACACACACTTAAGCTGGTGAAAGCATGCGGTGTGTGAGAGGAGAGGGGACAAGGCATGGGAGGGCCACTTCTGTGGCCGGACACTGTCTGTGGGAGGCTTCGCATACCAGGCCACAGATGTCCATCAGTATCCTGCAGGCAAGGGGATTTGAGCAGACATTTCATTTCATTTTTTACGAACACAGTTCTGGCACCTGCCTGGAAGACATTTTACACTCTCCCTGACCTCTATTAAATAGCTTTCTTTCACCTCAGCCTCCCACTGTGCTATTTAGAGCAGATTTGAAATTTTACACAAATTCTATTCACATTATTTTTCCTCAAGTCAATTTTAATCTCAATTCTATCTGTGGATTATTGGGATAACATCCGGTATATCCCTAGATTTGTCCCAAGTAGATATCTTCTGAAATATCTATTCTGAAAAAAAGTCCTTTTATCCTCCACAGAATAATTAGATGGCCTTTTCAGTTCTACTGGTGACATCTGGATTCAGGCAATGGAAATTATTCTAAGTCACTGTTAAATATTTGATAATGAGATTCTGCTTCTTCACATAGAACCAGTAATGTGTAAAGTATTTAGGCACATACCTATAATTAGCATTCCAGAGCATTGAAATCTGTGCAATATCCATCAACTTATTCAGCTGGAACATATAAATTTCTTGCCTCTTCTATTCTTGGGGTTATGAGAAAATATTCAATACACTAAACATAAAAAAATTTCCATATGATATATTACTGGGTTTCGAGGTGCTTTTATACATGGTTTTTCTTTTCCAGCTATATTAACTTTTCCCTTTTGGTCCATAACTAATTTTTTTTGTAGATTTCCTCTTTACATTCCTTCCAGTTCTCTTCAGTTGCAAAGCTCCTACAGTAAATATGGCTAGGATGACATCCCACAAGTATCCAATCCATCTGAATCCGTGGGCCATGATCTGTGAAAGCTTCTAAATGTGCCTTGAGCAGGAATTAATAATCTGGGATTAGAAATGAGTGTCCAGTGTAGTCATGGAAACAATTCATTTCCATTTTCCTGAGTGCCAAAGACATTTTCTAAGGAGAGACACGGCTTTAAGTAGGCATTGTCTAGTTTAAGTTCTAAAGATATATTGAGCCTGGCCAGTGTTGCTCAGTGGTTGAGCATTGACCCATGAACCAGGGTTCCTGATTAGGACATGTGCCTGTTATGGGCTCAATTCCCAGTAGGGGGTCTACAGGAGGCAACCAATCAATGAGTATCTCTCATCATTGATGTTTCTATTCCTGTCTTCCTCTCCATTCTCTCCCTGAAAAAATAAATGTATTTTTCATCATCATATACTGTGCTTTTGTCGCTCGAATGAATTTTATTATTTCTTCAAGGTTCTTCACATACGTACACCTTAAGAGATATCAAGTAGGCATAACATGTTCTCAAAATATTAGGGTTGGCACGCAGAAGAATTTTGAGTCAGAGATTTTGCTGGTTTGGGCACGCACTCACAAAAAGGTTGCCCACCCCTGGTATATAGAGTCAGTGACATTCTCTTCAGTCGGAAAATGTGGGATTTTTCCATCAGTTTCAGTTGCCCAGGGAAATGGAGCCAATGGCCTTACTAAGTGACACATTACGCCTGAGGGCTCACCAAGGCTGAAAATGTGTAGAACAGGGAAAAGTTCTTTCTCTTCAAAATTCTATCCTGAACCTCTGCAAGCTCAAGCTGGATAAGATTTCACTTAAAAAAAAAAATAGAAAGGTATTGACATAATCTGGGCATTTGTGATGGGTCTCCACCACTATTACTGTGACCTCAATCCTTACCCATTTTACTTCAAAAGCTCTTTCAGAAGAAGGGGTAGCACTGGGCTGTGTGAGGTTTATTTTAATATCAGAGAAAATTAACTAGGCAAATCAAAGGCTATTATTAAAGACAAGGTAGAATTGGGTCTCAGGGACACCCAACTATATTAAAATTTATTTTTCTATACCAAGAGGTAAAAAGAAAACACAAACACCAGCTCTCCTATAGCTCTCGTTGCCTCAAGAAAACTGGGTATAGTGCATTCCTCCAACAAGGAGGGGCTGCATGGAAAGCTGGAACAGCTTTTCTTCCCACTAAGGACAGCCACAGCTCCTCAGTGCCACACTCCACTCCTACAACCCACCACAGCGAATACTCTCATAGTGTGTGCTTCATGTCTGAGCCCTTAAATTATATTAACTTCATAAATTAGATACGATTCTTATCTTTCTCATTTTAGAGAGAAGGAAACTGAGGATCAAAAAGTTTGAATGACTTCCCCAAGGATGTAAACTGGTAATAGTGGAGCTGGATTTCTGACCCAGGCAATCCAGTTCCAAGTCTGTGCTGGTGAGATTGCCTTTTCCCAAAGGGCATATTTATGTTTCAAGGTCCATAATAATAAATTAAAATCAAGCTTTGCTCATTATTTTCAGAATAATAGAGAGAGAAAGAGAGAGAGAGAGAGAGAGAGAGAGAGAGAGAGAATACCCCTCTATGCTTGATTACCTCAAAGTGTAAAACAGGACATAGTAAATAATAGTGATCAACTAATACTAGTTGAATAAATGCATGGAAAGCATTAATTCTACCTACCCACCTTGGAATAGGTTAATATTTATTTTATTTTCTTGAGGCAAGTACAAATGATGAATGATAAATAATCTGATGATTATGAAGCTTAAGAACTGAATAGATAGGCCAATAGTATTATAAGAAATAGTAGAATACTCGAAGGAACTAGAGATAATTCACCAGAAGGAAAGAAACCATAGGACCCTAGGCTTGTTCGGCTCAGTGGATAGAGTGTAGACCTGTGGACTGAAGAGTCCCGGGTTCAATTCTAGTCAAGGGCACATGCCTGGGTTGCGGGCTCGACCCCCAGTTAGGAGTGTGCAGGAGGCAGCTGATCAATGATTCTCATCATTGATGTTTCTATCTCTCCCTCTTCCTTCCTCTCTAAAATCAATAAAAATATATTTTTTAAAAAAAGAAACCATAGGAACCAGGAGTACATAACAGCTGTTCCCAAACATTTGATGATCTTTCATGTGAATCTGGGAGTAGATTTGCTCTGTGATGCCCTGGAGAACAGATGTGACCCCACAATACAGGACAATTATAGCCATGAATTACAAAATGATCAGGCACTACACTGGGAACTGTATATCAGATTGGCAAGAAGATCTCTGTCCTACCTTCAAACACCAACATTCTATTATTCTTCCTAAAATTTATAGATGTTAATCCATGTTTCAACTTCTACGTCAGATAGCAGTTTTACAAATAATGCTCAAATTAAACAAAATCAAGAACTGTGCTTATGCCTGAAGCTACAGAGCTGAAAACTTTACAAAATAGATCACTATCTAGAAAATGTGGCAAAAATTTAATATTTTAGATGGAAGGCTGGTTAAACTATGCTAATTTCCATAGAGTCAAAAAAGAATATGACTTTAGAGCTGGAAGCCAATTTTAAAATGTATTCAATGGCCTAATTTTTTTTTAGAATGAAAACTTAAGCACTGAGACAATATGGAAACACTTTATCCTCATACTTCTAATAATGGTAGATCTAAGACTAGAGTTCATGTCCCATCTATGCAGTTTAATTTTAGTACTTCCATTCTGCCAATAAATCCTAGGCATGAAATAATTGCTTTCAACAATATCTCTTTCTTAGTATTCGTTATCATAACTTTCTTATGATAATTAACTTTAGGTAGATTTTCTCAGAAATTAAAGAAAATGTCATACATAAATTTAGTTTTAGTCTTTGGAGGATAAAACAGGGAGATTCAATGTTGGTTGAGTGTAGACACTGCTGGTACATAATTTTTTGAACCAATTCACTTTTCTACCAGGCTGCCCTTACTGATAGCCAAAAGGCCCGTGAGGTCCCATGATCTTCCCTACCTCAGAGTCACCACTATCCACCCAAATTCCTCATGTCAAAACCCTAAGTATCTCTCTTCCTTTATTCACCACAAGCACTCCAGCATCAAAGCCTGGACCACCTACTTCCATAATATGAAATCTACCTGTCCTCCTTCAACTTGTCCACAATAATCTTTTGTCTACACTCTACAACCTCTTACACAGTTTCCTTGCCCTTTTACATATCATTCTTTGCACACAGCCACAGGTAAATATTTGTAACATAGGTCACACTGTCACTCTCCTGCATAAAACTCTCAATGGCTTCCCATCACCTCAGAAGTAACTCAAAGCATATGCTATGTGATCTGACCTCTGAATACCTCTCCAATGTCATTTCTCAACACCTTTCTCCCTATCCATTAGACATCACACATTGTGGCCTTGTTTTTAGATGTACCAAAGTTCTTCCTGTTTCACATCCTTTGTGCTAGCTGTGTGTACCTAAAGTGACCTTCCTCCATCTAATTCCACTCTGGCTCCTCCTTTACATATCCATTCAAATGTAACTCCTTCTATTACAGCCTGTTTACAATAGAACCCTCCATCCCTCTTCAATTGCTCTCCATTACATCACTTTGCATTTTCCTCTCCTAATGTTTATCATAATATAAATATGTATAAATATTATTTAATCATATATTTTCTTTTTACTTTTTAACTGTCTTTCCTTAATAGAATTTTTCAATGATTACTAATTTAGTAAACTTATTTAAGAAAGGACATAAAAATTATTGTTGGCTTAATCCTAAACCTTTAATATACTGTCAATATTTCCTTCCAGTGTGCTACTGTATATCTGTTGATAATAATTGTAAACACTTACATAGCTATGTGTCAGGCACTGTTCTAAGCCCTTACATTTACTACATCAGCTATTCTCAGGAAATCCCATTATTTTCTCTTGTTTTACAAGAGAAATTGCGCCTGCGGGCAATTACAGGTTGAGTAAATGCCTCAAATTCTATGCTTGCTCAGGGTTCTTCAAAGAGTTGAACCCAGATTCAAGCCTAGATAGTATGGCATTAGGACCAGGTTCCTAATCATAAACAATCGTAAACAATGCTGCCTTATACACGCAGGGAGAATTGTCAGAATAAAAGGAATAAAAATGACTGGTTTGGCTCAGTGGATAGAGCGTCAGCCAGCAAACTCAAGGGTCCTAGGTTGAATTCCAGTCAAGGGCATGTACCTTGGTTGTGGGCACTTACCCAGTGGGGAGTGTGCAGGAGGCAGCTGATCGATGTTTCTCTCTCATCGATGATTCCTATCCCTATCCCTTCCTTTCTATAAAAAATCAATAAAATATATTTAAAAAATGACTCTAGTTCCTGAGGCTACCATTAGACAAAGCACACTAAAAATCTACTTAAAACCTGCTATCAGCGGGGTCTATGGAGAATATTTTATAGTACCCCAAGATCAGCAAATATCTGTTAATGATATACAACTTCAGGTGTCAGACACTGTACAAATGGCCAGGAAAATTGTTGATGTCAACCAAACTTTTGAAGAAAAAAGTTGTCTTGGGGAGGGGTCAAGCGGGGGAAAAAGGAGACATGTAAAATTTTAGACATTGAATAAATAAAAATAAATATTTAAAAAGTTTAAAGAATAGAACAAAGCAATAATCAAGGTCTTCTATAGATCAGGCTTTGTGTGTATGTATCAGGCTTTACTTTAAGTAAACTAGCATACCTTAAACAAAGCTACATGCCTTTATGTGCAATTAAAATAAAAGAATAAATGAGAAGTATTTGGTTCTCACTTAGAGTTTGTTGAATAGTTACCAGCTCACTCAAATTCCCATTCATCATTGTTGCCATTCCAATGTCATAAGTCATTCCAGGGATTAAATTATCAATCTTGAATCTATTAGCATCCTTTACAAAAAAAGTCATGACTTCTCTTTTCTCTGGTATGGTTTCGATTTGAATGTAGACCTCATGGCTATCCTGTGGGGATTCCCACTGAAGAATTATACTGTCCTCCCCCACATCCTCAGGGTTAGCATAAACTTTCCGTGGTGGATTTATACCTTAGAGAAACAGAGAAATAGATACACATATCTTAGTTTACTGTTAGCAGCACTCATTCTATTGAGTAAAAACATCTCAGTTCAATATTAATTGGTATTTAAAGTAATTTAAACAAATCCTATGTCACCATATCTTGAAAAATAACTGACTTTTGGAGAAAAATGTATTTCATTATTACTATGTAAGATTTACTAATTATGATTAAGCTCAAACATTACACATCAAGGGAAAATAGACAGTACTTTGCAAATTCTTCAGATTTTTAAGAGTTTTATTGAAATTATTCAGTCTTTTATCAAATATACATAGGCATCTACTAAGCACCAGGCATTCTCCTAGCATGTAGAGCACATCAATAAAAAATAATCAAGGTCACTGCCTTACAGAGTTCATATTCTAATGAGTGAAAATGGTCAATAACAATATATATATACTAGAGGCTCGGTGCATAAAATCCAGGACCCCTTGGGGGGGATGTCCGACTGCCAGGGATCGCGCCTAAACTAGCAGTCAGACATCCCTCTCACAATCCAAGACCACTGGCTCCTAACCACTCGCCTTCCTGCCTGTCTTCTAGAATACATTATATAATACTTTAGATATGATAAAGAAAAGTAAACTCCAGTTAGGGAGATCATGAGTGTGGTGATTATGGAAAGAAACTGAGATATTACATAGGGAATTCAGGGCAGGTGTCTGAAAAGATGAGATTTTTTAGCAAAACACTTGAAGGAGGCAAAGGAGTTAGACACACAGATTTCTGGAAGAAGAGAATTTCAGGCAGAAAAAAAAACAACTAATGTAAAATCCCTATGATAGGGCCTTGGCCTGAATGTTCCTATCCTCGTAAAATCACAAGTTGAAACCAAGGTCCCAGTGAAAGGGTTTTAGGAGGGGTGACCTGGGGGCG
>NW_006299245.1:1810288-1815648 GCF_000327345.1 Myotis davidii | reverse complement strand
AAAAAAAAACAACTAATGTAAAATCCCTATGATAGGAGTTTACCAGGCATCTTCCAGCACAGGAAGAACGCCAGAGTGAATGAAGGGTAGAGTGAAAGGATGAGGCCAGGGGTTCACAGGGAGCCAGGCCCTGCAAGGCTCCCAGGCTTTCACTTTGAATAAAACAGGTAGCAACTACAGGGTCAAATGCAGAGGCATAACCGTTCCTACATTTTCAAGAATCACTTGGCTGTTTTTATCAATAACAGACTATGGAGAGAGCCAATGGTAGACATAGGGGAGCAAGGCCAGTCGTCTATGTGAGAGATTGGTGGCCTGCTTGACCATAGCCCTAAGTGGGGACAAGCGGTGGGATTCTGGGTTTCTTTAAAGAGAGAACCAGCCCTGGCTAGTTTGGCTCAGTGGATGGAGTGTCAGCCTGAGGACTGAAGGGTCCCAGGTTTGATTCCAGTCAAGGACACGTGTCCAGGTTTCGGGCTCAATCCCCAGTGCGGGGAGTGCAGGAGGCAGCCGATCAGTGATTCTCTCTCATCGTTGATATTTCTATCTCTCTCTACTTCTTTCTTCCTCTCTGAAATCAATAAAAATATACTTTAAAAAAGAGAGAGAGAACCAGCAGGATTTCCTTACAGATTGGGTGTAGGCTGTGAAAGAAATGCAAGGGTTAACAACGCCTTGAAGGTTTTGACCTAAACAGTTGGATGAATGAATCTATGTGGAAAGGGTTCTGGGTAAAGCAGATTTGGGTAGGAATATCTGCAGTTCAGCTTTGGACATATTTCATTTTAGTTGTCTCTTAGATTGCCAAATGAGATATATTGAGTAGGCAGTTAGATATTTAAGTCTAGAGTTCAGGAGAATGGTCTGAGCAAGAGATATAAATTTAGGCATATTAACATGTAGATGGTTTTTAGAACTTTAGGACTAGTATTTATCATAAAGTTAGTTGCAAATTTAAATTATATTAACTTTCTAATTTCTAAAAGGTATGACACATTTAGAAATAAAGAGAAAATTATTGTGTTTATAATTCATTTAGAACATAATTGGAGAAAATTTCCTTGATACTCTATTGCAATAACCAAAGAAAATACTTAGACTTATCTCCTTACACAATTTATTTGAATATCAAGCCTTGTGGTTTTTACTACTATATAACACTCTGGAATTTGTAATGCCTTCCTTTTAGTCTTAATTCTTTGTCCTATGTTATAAACTTTACCTGAACTTTTAATAGTTCCCAAGCACAATAATAAATCATTAGTTCATTACAATAAAGATGATTATGGAATTTTAAATTGTTCAGTAGTTTTACTTTAAATAATCTTTAAAGAATTTATTATGATTTTCCTAATTATTTTATTTGAAGAAACTATAATTTGATTTTTAATCTGTTCTGAAGTTTACTTCCTTATCAACATAATTAAAGACCCTTTTGAATTTTTCAGGAAAGTATCATTCTCAGCCAGACCCACTCTGTTCATCCCATACTTTAATTCCACAAAATCACAGTTGGACTGACTTGGTGTTGAAACTGATCATTTATGTAAAATTATCAGAAAATACCAGCATAATCCAATTACAAAAACTATTCACAAGTCTCCGGGGTGAAACAACTTCAGATCTTTGTTCTTATGTACTTGCAAACCTTATCTATACTTTTATTAGTACAGGTAATATACTAATGAGATAAGGTAATATATTACCTAATATATTAATTAGATAAGGTAAAATCCTGCTGGTTCTCTCTCTTTTATTAGGGAAGGTAACATACTAATTAGACTGGACATATTCCGGACGATCTTCTGGACGTCCTTCTGGACAGTCATGGTGGCGAGGCTGAGGCAGAGGTGGTTAGGAGCAGGGGCACGCAATTAGGGGGATCGGACCAGCAGAGGAGAGCAGTTAGGGGGACCAAGTCAGCAGGGAAGAGCAATTAGAGGGATCAGGCCGGCAGGGAAGAGCAGTTAGGGGGATCAGGCCAGCAGGCAGGTGAGCAGTTAGAAGCCAGCAGTCCCAGATCGCGAGGGATGTCCAACCGCCCGCTTTGCCCCAATTGGGATCAGGCCTAAACCAGCAGTCAGACATCCCCCGATGGGTCCTGGATTGGAGAGGGTGCAGGCTGGGCTGAGGGACACCCCCCCCCCCGCCCTTTGGGCACAAATTTCATGCACCGGGCCTCTAGTAGCTATTATAAACATTTTCTCCAGTGGAGGACTGAGATGAAATCTACTGAATGCCACACACAACCAGAGATTGAGGGAGCAACTACTTGGTAAGTCTATGACAGCCCTATAAGCACAGAATTCTCTGTGCATTTTCATGGGAGAGGGTCCATTCATTTTTCCATTCTCAAAAGGCTCCATGCCCCAAAGAAATTAAATTTTACTGAATAAAAAGATACTCCTTCTTATGTATCAAGGCTCTTCCTGTTATGTGTCTAGTTTACTTACATTTTCTAGACTCTATCTTCATGACCCTCTGTACTCCAGCCATGTCAATCTACTTTCAATGTTCGGTGTTCAAATGTTGGTCTCCTCAAAAACCCTTCTCTGGCCAGGCCGCAGTGGCTCAGTGCTTAAGCATTGGTCTATGAACCAGGATGTCACGTGTTTGATTCCCAGTCAGGGCACATGCCTGGGTTGCGGGCTCAATCGCCAGTAGGGGGTGTGCAGGAGGCAGCTGATCATAAATTCTCTCTCATCATTGATGTTTCTATCTTTCTTTCCCTCTCCCTTCCTTTCTCTGAAATTAATTTAAAATAATTTTTAAAGCCTTCTCTGGCTTTCCCAGGTATGGGTAGACAGATGCCTCTTCTTTGGCCCTCTCTGTGTATGTACATCTATTTGGTCCTCTTGCAACATTCTGCTGCCTCCTCACTCCCACCTGGTGCACTTCTTCTGTTCCTTTATAACTCAGAGCACCACTCCTCCACAGGGAGACTTCTGTAACCATCCCTGCTCCCAAAGTCTGGGCTAACTGATCCCTCTCTTCACTTCCACAGTATCCAAAGCATTCCCTATAATAGCAATTAAAACTCAGCATTACCACTTTTTTAAAATGTATTCGTCTTGCTCCATTAGTGGAAGGCAGAGACCAGGTCTAATTCACATTTGCATCTCTAGTATCTATTGCAGCTCCAGATACTAAAAAATAATTTGTTGAGTAAATAATAAATGAAAATAAAAGAATATGGCCTTAACCTCAGGGGAGTAAAAAAGCACTGGGTTACTAAATTCTGGACAAGTACTGCTGTGTCAGCTTACAGTTAATATACATAGCAAATGACCCAAAATTAAACATGCAGGCCCAGCCGGTGTGGCTCAGTGGTTGAGCATTGACCTATGGATCAGGAGGTCACTGTTTGATTCCCGGTCAGGCACATGCTCGAGTTTCAGTCTCAATCCCCAGTGTGGGGCATGCAGGAGGCAGGTGAACAATGATTCTCTTCCATCATTGATGTTTCTACCTCTCTCTCCCTCTCCGAAATCAATAAAAATATATATATTTAAAAAACAAATAAATAACCATGCAGACTCCCATGCACCTTTCTCTCCTCCCTCTAGTAAATAAATAGGTATGTACCACAGGAGATTTTAATATGACTTCAGAATTAATGTATCTATGAGAAATCCTCCAAGTCTGCCTGTCAGTTAAAAATGAAACTATCTTGCTCCCTCTCATCGATGTTTCTAACTCTCTATCTCTCTCCCTTTCTCTCTGTAAAAAATCAATAAAATATATTTAAAAAAAAAAAATGAAACTATCTTCTTAAAGTGTAAGGAACTCAGCTAAGCATTTATCAAATGAAGGATGCTTTGTCTGAGCTCAGAGGAGAAAAACATCTGATATCTAGTATCCAATTGGAAAAATTCTCTTGGTTAGGATTTTCAATACTGAATACATGTATGTTAAGCATTTGCAATTTCATAAACATTAAATAATATATTTTCTTATTAATATTTTCAAAGACTACCAAGTATTTCCACAAGTATGAGAAGGCCAATTCATCTATGGCTGTGAACATGTAGGTTTTCCACTTCAGCTCTAATAGGTGTACATTTTAATGGTGAAATTTCAAAGAACTTTGCATGAAGGCATGTTAAATAGACACATGCACGAATAATACACATATTACACACAAAGGGAGAGGTGTTTACCTATGCAGTTTCATACAATAGTGTTTTATCTTTTAAAAAAGAGTGGCTTATACTTAAAGAGGTCAATAGAATGCTTAAATAAGATAAATTATTATGTTCTAGACAAGGATTCAAAAAACTGTCATGTGGAGGTGAGTAGAGATTAGAAATGCATTGGCCAAAAGTCCTGGGTGAAACTGCCCCCTAGCGGTCAAATAATCACACTGAGTAAGAAAATGAACAAAGTAAAACTGATTAAATGTGCAGACCTTCATATTTGTTGGATCTAGTGTTATTAAAGAGAACTGGGTGAACCAATCTTCATATTTTATGATAATTTATTTTCTGGCCATGGCTGTGATAAAGATATCTTCTAGGAACTCTGGTTGAAACAATGTTGATGTTTAAATCTAAATTAATTTAGTTATTTAGAATCTATGCTTAAAATTGTGATCCAACATACAAGCAAATATTCAACTGTATGTACCTTTAAAGGATCAACACAATTAAATTTCATCCAAACAATAGCCCAATATATTCAGTTTATATATGTTTTATTAAAAGGAAAAATATGCCCACACTCACCTGTAATGGCTGAAATAGGTTGCTCAAAGCAGCTTAAAGTTCCTCGTTCTGCTACACTGAATAGATATATCAAATAATGGTGGAAAGATTTGAGACCTCTAATTGCTGTTGATATGTTGGGTTTTTCAACAAACACCTCTTCTGATTTATTATCTTGAACATCCAACGTAGTTACAAGATAATGGTGAAAAGACTCAGGATCTGGAGGATCCCAATGTAAAAATATTTCTGTTGGGGTCACATGAGTAACTGTGACATTTTGGACTGACAATGGGCCTAGGAGATAAAAATACACGCTATTAGTTACATGGGTTGCCAGAATAACCTCTCACTTCTCAATACTTCTATACTACTTTAGTTTAAAGAGAGAGGAAAAACTAGGTTTGAGTCCTGGCTCTTACACTTTCTGGCTCCACTCCCTGAGTAACTTGCCAGCTTTGAACCTCACTTCTCTTGACTATAAAATGGGAATTATAGTAGTAGTTGCCTTGTAAAATTATTGTGAAGATTAAATGAGATAAGGTATCTAAAGCACTTGGCACCGTGTTTAACACACATTATTGTTCAATCGTTATTTTTTTTAATATTTTTTTTATTGATTAAGATATTAATTATGTGTCCGTCCCCACATCACCC
>NW_006299245.1:1801397-1808800 GCF_000327345.1 Myotis davidii | reverse complement strand
ATAATATTCTCTTTACTCCTAGTTGTAGAATTTCCACTCAGCCAGCCCTCCTGTGGCTCTGGACGTTGTCCTTTCCCTGGATCAAGCTTAATTTGAATTGGTTGTTCAAGGCAGCAATCTCTGGTGTTAACCTATGCCGCCATCTTCGGTTCCCTCGTTCAATCGTTATTTTTAATGCAAGCACCCCTGAAAGGGCACTGACGGCATCCAGTGATCTCATTTTATATGTCTTTTCCCTCTTCTGTCTTGTCAAACTAGAGGTCAGGGACTTCATATTATTCACTCTTTAGTCCCATCATCACCGGAACTTGGCCCTCATCCTCTTACAGAAATATTTCCCCATCACAAACCATTTCATCCAGTGCCAATGATCTTCCTAGTTAATCCCTACAGATTAATGTTCTTAAAACAGCACCTTGCACATATCAGCCATAAACCCATATCCGTTCCCTGCCCTCCCAACATACACATTCTTCTTGATTCTTTCTTTAGAAGCAATATCTCAAGAGTTAAAATTAAACCACCTGGTTTCCTGTTTGGATCTACTAAGCAAATCATGCTACTCTAATCAATTTACTTAACCTTTCAGAAGCTCAGTTTTCTCATTTCTACATAGCTACTCCCTGAGTGGCGGTAAGGACTGATAAAATAATAAGAGTGCTTTGTGGGAGGTAAAGTGAGTCTTAAAATACTATAGACTTAACTAATAAGCATCACTTCTAAGGTTAAGTCTAACCATCTGAGACAGACACCTCTAGCACTCCCAAATCTTTTACCACCTACCTCTCAAACTGATTTGACCCTCATGCTCAAGAAAATCTTCCCAGTCTGCATTACTCTTCTCCTACAAATTCTTATCTCCATATATTTGCTCATATGTGTTTTCCCCTCAAGTTTGAGCCCAAGCCTCTCCTTTCCACAAGTCTGCCACTATCAACCACCCTCTGAATTCTAAAAAGCATTTATCAAATGCACCACTGAGTGGGAATTTAAGTTAGGTTTTGCTATGTAGTTTTGTTGCATTTCCTTTTATTTCTCACTAATTATCTCCATTGTAACCCTCTTACAGTCCAGACACACATCTGTTTATCTTTTGCTATTAGCAAATATCAAAAATCCATTCCCACAGAAAATTATTATCTACTATGGCCTGGACTCTATGTAGCTGGTGCCATAAGATATAGTTCCTCATAGGTTAATAGTTTAACAGGAAAGCCAAACATATAAACATAGTAATTATAACTTAAAATTGGTAAAGTTGCATGTGTACCTAAAGTGTTAAAATACCAGAATAGTAATTATAACTTAAAATTGGTAAAGTTGCACGTGTACCTAACGTGTTAAAATACCAGGCCTTCAGGAAATATTTACAAATGATGACATTAAATACTTGAAAAATTATAACTTCAGATGTCTTGTAACTTACGTGTTTCAACAATGAATACTGGACTTAGTATAGTTTTAGCCTCCCATTCATTTAGTGCGAAGAGTAAAAAGCTGTACACATGGCCAGGAGACAGAAGGGTAATTGCTTTTTCTGTAGTATTTGGGGGTATGCTCTCAAAATATTGTTCTGCATAATCTAAATAATATTTTATGATAATTTTATATCCTAATTTTAGCCACTTATTCAAGTTATTCCAACCATTCAAATTATCCAAGCTAAATACAACTTCAGTTGTTCCAACATCCTTTATATAGATCAAAAGATTTTCCTGCAGAGAAGGTGCTGAAAGAAATATAAAAAAGAATCATTTTAACTACAAATTATAATTCTATTTTAAAAATAATAAAGTGGTGAGATGCATAAATATAATACTAATAATTACATTCATATTTGCAAATATATGGCAATGGAACATAACAGAAAAATCTTGCAAAAAAATAGTTTGATCCAGTTGCATTTTGTTGTAAAATGTAGCAATCTGTTTCATTCTTGGGTAGCAGTGGAAAAGAAAAGATTTCATTTTTCTTAAGGCCAAAAGGTGATCCATCTGTCCATGTGAGATGACCTTCTTTCTGTAATAAGATGTACAAATTAAGCCAACTTAAAGAAGTGTCATATCTTCAAATAAGTGTACTTGAAGATATTTATTAGTTACACCTCTGTTATAAAATGTTCTAAGATTGTTAAATCATAAACCAGTTTAATATATATGTATGCATATTTCCTTTATTATGAAGATTCTGAGCTAGGGAGAGAGTTCACTTTCATTCACTCCTTAGCCATAGGTATTCAGACAAATTGCTGAATCTCACACTAAGCCTCTATTTTCTCATCTTTTAAATGGGTATAATAATAGAATCTCTACATTAAGTTGTTGTGAAGATTAAAGAGGCAGTGCATGCGAATGGCTCAACACAATGCCAGGCAGAGACCTAATATTCATTAGTTGTTATTTTATTTAAAGTCATAAAATAAATCATATGCATCGGGAGTGGTTCTTGGTACCTTTCTGCTAAGGGATATCACTGATGGATATCACCAACCTCAATTTTCACAAGCAATGAATGTACCTCTAGATCAGGGGTCCTCAAACTACGGCCCACAGGCCACATGCAAACACAAATACTGTACTTGTTCCCATTTTGTTTTTTTACTTCAAAATAAGATATGTGCAGTGTGCATAGGAATTTGTTCATAGTCATTTTTTAAACTATAGTCCGGCCCTCCAACGGTCTGAGGGACAGTGAACTGGCCCCCTGTTTAAAAAGTTTGAGGACCCCTGCTCTAGATAGTCCTGTGGCTACCCTCATTGAAAGGGGTAGTAGGAAAAGTACAAGTTTTGACAGAGATGCACCTGTATTCTAACCAATATTACTGCCACTATCTATTCTTGGACAACTGCCAACCTCTTAGAAACTAAACTTTTCCACCTGTACAATGGAGATAGTCATAACTACTTTGCATGGATGTCAACAGGTTTAAGACTGTATACAAAACACCAGGCATATAATAGGTCCTCATAAAATAAACATCATCCTTAGAAATAATGAACTCTATGGAAACAAATATATATCTATATTGTGATTATTATGCCATCCCAGCATCAAGTACAGCTCCAGGCGAGTTGCCCAGATAGGATTAAAGGGAACTACTCCCTCCAGACATTCTAAAGACATTTTTTAAAAAAAAGTACATGCCAATTCCATCTAACAGTATGTAGGAATATTGTTTCCTCATGGAGTCTGCTTTATTGCATACATGGTGCTGCAGTTTGGGAAACTGTACAGAGGCTTGAGGGGAATATGTTCCAGTGATTAAGGCATGAGTGCTGGTCAGACAGGCACAGGTTGAAGCCTGGCATGGCCGTTTATTACCTAGGTGACCCAAAAGCTTTCTGAGCTCCACTTTCCTCATCTATACAGTGAGAACCATGATAGTGCCTACTTCATAAGGATGTGCTGAGCACTGAATGAGGGTTACCTATTTAACCCTCACAAAGTAGATTAGAGAGACTAGTACCCTGTCAGTCTCTAAGTTCCTTCTGAGTATCAGACCCCAAGGAAACTAGAAATGCAATGATGAATAAGACAGTCATTCCTTGAAGTTCAGTAACAAACTACCCTTATTCAGCATGGGTGAAAGAGAGGATTAGGTTCTCATACTTTCACAGGGACTATAGCCCAGCAGGTGGCTTTGATGTCAACCTGAAGAAACCAGCTTAATGGAGAGGTCATTGGTTAATGGACAGCGGTTAAGCGCAAACTCTGATGCGTGTCCATGTGGACAAGCTAATCTACCTGTTCCCAATTTCTTTACATATCATACAAGTAAACCACATCGAATGGTGCTTAGCAGATTAGGATCTCATGGAGAACAGATTTATGTTTGAGTAACAAGATATAATATTAAATAAGTCATCAGGAAGAAAACACAAACTAGACAGAAATCATTGTTTTAGGTCTCGGTTTTTCCTACAAAATGCTGACCCAAATGAAATTTCATGAGATATTCCATTGTGTTAGGAATGTTGGAGAAAAGCCCTGGCCAGTTTGGCTCAGTGGCTAGAGCGTCAGCCTGCAGACTTAAGGGTTCTGGGTTTGATTCCGGTCAAGGGTGCATGCCTGGGTTGCGGGCTCAATCCCTGGGGGGGTCGGGGGGGGGGCGTGTAGGAGGCAGCCGATCAATGATTCTCTCTCATCATTGATGTTTCTATCTCTCCTTCTCCCTTCCTCTCAGTAATCAATACAAATATATTTTTAAAAAAAGAATATCCTACTCCTAAGTAAAAAACAACAAAACTTAAATTTAAAAAAAAGGATGTTGGAGAAAAATGTCACACAATCTTTTTCACCGGTATTGAAAAAATCTTCAGATATTTCTGTATCTTTTTCAGTAGAATTAAACTTCATAAACCAAGATATGTGGAGTGAAATAAATAAAATGGAGAAGACTTTCAATGTTTTCGAATTCATATTACTGAATTGCTCACTGAGGTGAGAAATAGAGGATTGTGGGTGGAGGTGAACAAGGTTATGGAAAAATAAATTTTAATTTAATTTAGTAACAAAAAAAGAAAAGAAGTGAAGCAGGTTTGGTGGGAAGGAGATGACAAGTCAGCAATGTTGATGTGTCTATGGATAATTTCAAAAGGCATAATCAGAAGAAAATTAGACGAGATCGGGCGCGTTCAGGGTGGTATGGCCATAGACAATCAGAAGAAAATTAGATGTCTGGAGCTCATAAGAAGAAAGTGGACTAGATAAATGTTTGAGAATCATTGGTTTGGGTGATAAATTAGGTAAAGAAATGGATGAGGTCATTCAAATGAATTTAGAGGGGTCTGCAGAAGAGCAAAATTAGGTAAAGAATAGTTGCCTACAAAAGAGATTGAAGGAGGTGTGGGAGAGGAATATGCAGAGTACAAAGGATCTTTAGAGCAGTGAAAATACTCTGCATGTCACCAAAATGATACGTGTCATTGCTTACTTGTCCAAATGATACATGTCATTGCTTATTTGTCCAAATCTATGGAACGTACAACACCAAGAATAAACCAAACGTAAACTATGAACTTTGGGTGATAATGGCGGGTCCATGTAGGTGACTCAGTTGTAACAAACGTGCCACTCTGGGGTCGATAATGGGGAGGCTATGCATGTGTGGAAACAGTGGGGAGTATGGGTAATCTCTGTACCTTCCCCTCAATTTTGCTGTGAAATGGTAACTGCTATAAAAACAGAGAAACAGAGACAGAGATACTGGAAAAAAAAAAGAAAAACAGTGTCTAGCTTATAATAAATAATAAATACTTATTGAATAAAGGAATAAATAAATGAATAAAAGAACATGGGGCAAACAGTTTTGTTCATCATGATATTTTCATATTTTTATATCTACTGACCTTCAAATCATTAAGACCAGTCCATGATATTATTTGATTCTTTGACCTGAGATATGAAAATATAAATGTTTTTTCCTCTTCATTTTTTATATCCACAAGGCGTGCAGAATTTAAGGATAACTTACAATGTTGCTGGGCTATATTCCATGGTTCACTCTCTTTGCTAATTCTGTAACAGCTATTTTTTAATGCTACCCATCCTTGTGAACATGAACCTACCAAAAGAAAAATACTTTATTAAAGATGAATTTAGTAATTTAACATTTGATACTTGTATTTTTTAAAAATCTGAAGAAGTGAATTGTGAAAGCTTCCCAGTATCCATAGTGCACTTACCCAACTGTATATTTCTCCCAAATGAATAAAAGTGCTAAAACTGTTATTCAAGTTTTAAATGAATTACTACCAATTAAAATAGTTTTTAAGTAGCTATACAAGTTAATTTTGCAGAATTATTGTCCAATTATAACTTAATTAAAACAAAACCACAGGTGTTTTTACCTCTTTCTAAGTTACTTTAGGTTGACTTCCTATCCCTTACTCTGAATACTGGTAAAAAACTAAGGATATTTCAGGTTCCTTTTTATTTTTGAGACCTAGACATGATGCTTGCTAATTCTGTTCTCTGCCACTTCAAATGCGTTCACCTTCCAGAAAAAACTGAAATGGCTGCTTAGCGTTTTTCTCCAAGAGTGCATGCCATAGAAAGATCGAGAAATGTCAGCCTGCTCAGAGTACATGTTGTACTTTGATAATTGCTGATGCTTCATCAGTGCCTCAACCCACGATATTAGGAAGATGTGAGAAGAATCATTTGAAGAAACTGGTCTTCATTTTTCAGAGGGCAAGGAGCATGGGGAGAGGGAATGCTTTAATTACCTTACTGTCTTTCTTACTATTCAAGTGTTCTTCCACTTCACTTGTAAACATGCACTGTGGTTACATGCATGTTTAATAGAGAGAGTATTAAAATGGGACTCTTGTCCATCACAGTGAAGGTATTGCTCTCATTAGCTATTTATGACTTGTCTGCTTCTCTTACGTCTTTTCCCACCATGTGGGGGAAGTGGAACCAGGAAGGCACACACACAAAAAAATTGAACACATTCCCTTTCCCCTTGGAATATTCTAAATTGTGGTTGCATTCTATCAGGGATGAGTAATAGAGAAGTTTAAATCAGATTTTAATGAAGGTTTAAATACCTGAAAATGTGATTGTTCATTGCTATTTTAAAGTCATCTAAAAAAAACTATGGAATTTGTATGAACCATTACTAAGGTGAGAGAGAGGAGAGAGAGAGAGAGAGAGAGAGAGAGAGAGAGAGAGAGAGAGAGAGAGACCACTTGATTCAGTTTAAAAGAAGTGGTAGAAGGAAAATAAAGTTAGTTCTTACCTTTACACTGCTAAATGCAGCTTGTTCACTATATCAGTCAAATACCGAATGATATAATTAGGAAAGGGGGACTATGCTAATTCACTTACAAGTAGCTCATAGTGGTTAATACTAGCCTGGGTCACTTTTTAAAAGAATAATATAACTGCCAAGTTATCTACAAAATATATAATAAATATATTGTTCAATAATGAACCAAATAGCTATACACCTGTTTCAACTTGAACATCCAGTCTCTGAAGTATATTTACAAAATCCAAATGCAACTGTTTAAATTCAAAAGTAAAAGTATATAAGGTGGCAGGTTTCAAATCATCCCATTCATAAGCCATGACATTATTTTGCATAATTTGTGAAGAATTATTAAGAGATATTGACACTGAAATGTCCTTGGAAGATAGCACACTCCAGTTAAAAGAAACACTCGTACTTGTTGCTATTGTTTTAATATTTGTACTTGAGATTCCACCTAAAAAATCAGAAAGGATAATTGGTATGTTTTCAAATAAAACTGAATGAAACACACAGACTATTGAATTACAAAAGATTAGCCATGGTGGAAAATATCTAACTATAAAATATTTTCTAGATTATATAGGAGTTCCTTGTACCCTCTTTAGGATGAATGAATTAGATTACAGATCTACATTATTTTTTTAGA
>NW_006299245.1:1800966-1801323 GCF_000327345.1 Myotis davidii | reverse complement strand
ATGTATATATATATATATATTCACATTAAAAGTCTAAATGGAAAATGTTATTCTTACCTTAGTTTATTATTTCTTTAAATATTGAAATTTACATTATACTTAAAGAACAGAATATTACTCTCATCATGTGATTTTCAACTGCCATCACATACCTGTTAATCACTGTAAAATTCAAATGATCTGGTATTCTCCCTTTTATAATTATGTAATAAAGCTGAACAACATATACATATTACTTACGCATTTGAAATGACTTTTCACTTAAAATTTGTCCATATTTTATGGACTGTATAATGATGTGGTAGTCTTCATTTTCTTCTAGTGTTATAATTGATTTTGGAGGTTTTTGGGTCTGCA
>NW_006299245.1:1798028-1800940 GCF_000327345.1 Myotis davidii | reverse complement strand
TGACATTCTGTAAATAATGAGATACATCTGCTTAAGAAATATTTTCTAACTATGTCAAATACATTAAAAGTTTGACTTTTTTGTATCTCCTTCTTAAAAAACAGTTTTTCCAACATGGACTATTTATTTTTACATGTTACTTCTTAAATAACTACTCTCTGTATAACATACAAATTCTAAAAAGAAAAATACATAATCATTTCTATGAAAAAGTTATATATTATTTTGACTACTTATTAGATACTTCATAAAATGCTAACATTTTATATATTAATAAAATAGAAGTTAGAAATCACAATAACTATTAAGTTCCTACTTCTGATGTGGTTTTTAGTTACAACACATCTACATTATGCTTACTTTTCATTAGAGAAAAAAAAATGATGCCTTACCTTTTGAGCCAAATTATTAATAAGTTGGTATTTTAAAAAATAAAGCTCAGGACTTCCTCCCTCAGGAAATTCTTCCCATTCAACAAAAATTGTTGTTGTTTGTTTACTTATTGGTATATAATGAAAACTTTTTGAGATCTGAAATGGAAAAGAAAAGTAATGGTGAAAAATAATAAAAGTGCATCCTTGATTAATAATTTATAAGCAATTTTACTAAAATGCCAAACTATAATTGAAAAATATTTTAGCAATATTGATTTCTACACATAAGTTAAATAATATTCATTGGATACTCTATTTGTAAACATAATCTTGAGAACAACTTACGAAAGGCAAGTAAAATGAGAGCAAGGAAACTTAATATCCAGGTTTCTCAAACTAGGAAATGCCATGTTCCCAGGCTCAAGAGAGTTGGGAGAAACTCAAAGTCACAGGAAAAACACAGTACAACACCCTGGCATGTCAACTGTGTACCTTGAAGGTAATGGCTACAAAATTAAATTACTTCACAGGCATTCTTGATAATACATTCACAGTGAAAATACTTTTGAGTACAAAACATTTGACTCTGAGTCATTTTAGAGCCCTGGTTTATTTATAGGTAAAGAACATGTTACTAATTAAGACAAAAATGTTAGACCACATGATGAGAGGCCTTTTATGTTCCCTAGATCACAAAAATAATGAATGAATGAATGAATGAATGAATGAATAAATAAATAAATAAATAAATAAATAGTTCATCTCTCAGGAGAAGGATATATTTTATATTTATCAAAAATCCTACCAAAAACAACCTTAAGATGAATCACCACACCTTGTCTTTTGTTCTTATCTTTCTCCCCACTGATAATCTCCAGTACAATTTGTAAGCAGTGAAGACAGTTGCCATCTAAAGGCACAAATTTGTGCGGCACCTAGCAAAGAAACTTTCCTTAGGTTATAAACGTAATATTTGGTGTTATTTCTCTTCAACATGCCCCTTATTTTCCAAAGTGAATAGACTCAGTGCAATAGCATCCTACCAATTAACTAATTTTTCTGAAAGGGGCACATTCAAAAATGTCTTACCTTAACAACATATTGTATCCAGAGCAGTAAAAAAATTGACTTCTCCATCTGGAAAATAAAGCATATTTAGTTCAATTAAACATATACATATTTAGATTCAATACTAAACTATTGGACATTCTTTATGTGGTGTGTGTGTGTGTGTATCACTTTAATGTCACAACTTTTAATGACATGACTATTCATCCAACTGAGCGTTAAGGCATTAGAAAGTAGATGCTGCATGATATTCTTCACCTCATAAAGTTGGAAACATAAGTACTTTCCCACAAATACCAAAATAATTTGCTTCTAGAAGCTGCTGTAATTAAATACAAAGGTGTTAAAAATAAAATGAGTTATCAGGCAATTTCACAAAATTACATTGTAGTGTGTGAAACTAACCTTAATTGATGGAAATCTAGATCACCTACACACTGCTGCTTCGTTGGAAGTAATTCCTCACATTTTATCGCCATGAAAAAAAAAAGATTTCAATATACTATTGATGAAATTGTAACTTCTATGGGAAAAAAAACATTCAAAATCCGTTTCTATTCTATTTATATTTTTTAAATGTATGCATCTAAAAAGCTTGTGTAACTTTTCATGGAAACCTCGAGTCCCTCAGGACCTAAGAACGTTTCACCTTCAATTTAAGATATAAAGAAAAAAATCCGTATTTAAAATATATATTTCTAAAACTGAAAAATGTCATTTTAATAGTAAACAGGTACCGGGATCAATTTCAAGGCTCTCTCAAGCCCACTCTAAAGCAGGTTTCTGCCTACAAAATCCTCTTTAGTTACTATGAAGCAAGTGTTCACCTCACTTGAATAGCCCTGGTGAGAAGATTTAAGCTCACCTACGTGGCTCTGTGTGAACCACATTCTTTAATTGTTAAAAAGTTATGTGGCTGGTTGGTTTCCGGCAGCATTTGACAGTCAGATAAAACGCACCCAGTTAAAAAGAAATACCTAACCATTCAATCCACAAAACTGCAAAGCTTTAACCTTGTATTATTTTTCTCAGCACAAGTGCTCTATTCCCACCCCACTCCCGCCCCACATCTAAGCAAAAGGCAGAGTGTGGAAGTCTGTGCGCTGTAAGAGGATCAAAGTGGAAAGATCGCTCCCGCTCTGCCGGTTCAAGTCCCAAGGTCCCCGCTCAAACTCAGTTTTGAGTCACAGGATTTGCGCCCCGATTAGAGGAAGGTAGAGAGCAGCCGCCCCGCCCGGAAGCGCACAGTTTTAGAAAGAGCCCAAAGGAGCCCCTTGTAACCACAGAGAAAGGAGGAGTATAGAGGCAAGAACCCGGGGTGGAGAATGGTTAGAAGAGCGGGAGGAGGAGGAGAGAGCCCAGACCTGCAAGTCCGAGCCTGGAGTGCACAGCGGAGGAGCCGGCGGTGCCGGGCGCCCGGCCTCGCCTCCCGCGCTTTGCAAGTTTTGCGATCCGAACGCGGCGTGCGGT
>NW_006299245.1:1793831-1797928 GCF_000327345.1 Myotis davidii | reverse complement strand
AGCCGAGTCTTCTTCCCGCCAGCGGTGCCCTCTCCCACAGTTGGGTTAATTAAGTGAAGGTCTCCATGGCAACGGTAAGCAGCGGGAAGGAAGAGACGTGGGAGGCGAGTCGCAAAACATCTATGTGTGGAGGAGAATTACACTCCACGTGGAAAGGGGAGGAAAGGGGAGGGCGAAGAGTGGGAAACGGTGGCTTCTCATGAACCAAAAGGAAGTCGAGTGGCTGTGAGTAGCCCTGGTTGGGCAGATTTAAGCTCACCCACGTGGCCCAGGGTGAAGCCACATTCTTTAATTGTTAAAAAGTTATGTGGCTGGTTGGTTTCCTGCAGCATTTGACAGTCCTGATTGACCTTTGCTCCCTCCTGAGATCTTCTCAGCCTCCCTGACATCACCCGCATCTGGTTCTTCCACCCATCTCCTAGTCCGCAGCCTCCGCTGACTTTTCCAATTAAAGAATTGGCTTGACACGTGGTACGTCCCTTGAGTCTGGGTAATTTTATTCACTTTTGTGATTTCAGTCATAGTCAAGCGTCCCCATCACTTCGTCTTGGATCTCATTTCTTTCCAGGGCTTCAGAGCTGTATTTATAGCTCCGCACTGGCCATCTCCCACAGGCAATTCAAAACCATCTTTCCATAACTAAATGTATGCTCTTTCCTCTCCTTGCCCTTCTGAGCAGAGTCAGCCAACCAGCCAAACTAACCAACAAACAAAACACAAACCAATTCTGCATCCTCATATCCGTTCCCTCACTACACAAAGCCCACCTATCCCCCAAAATCCTTTTGATTCTAGTTCTAAAACGTCTGTTAGGGTGATTACTTCCACTCTATTTTCACAGTCATGCCCTTAACTTGAAAACTTTAATTATCTGTCTCTCTCCGAAAAGTATAAGCCATTTTTAAGAGTTGGAACCTCAGTTCAGATCCTGTTGTTCCATTTACCAGCTGAGCATCTCTCTAAAAAGTTTACTGTGGTCAAGAGTAAAGTCTTAGAGTGCTTAATAGAGTATAAATACTGAAGAGAGTGGCAACTGGTAATAATTCATTGCAATTACTGCCAATAAACTCACATTTGGACTGTATATTCTTGTGTGATATCCCAGTCTCTCCTACCATAGTTGGCTAATGTGATGTTTCTAAAATACTCACATGATCCAGACCAGGGTGCTTACTTGAAAGCTTATTCTGACTCTTGGTTGCTTACAATGTACCTCTGAACAAATTCACTTTCCAACATCACTTCTCTCCTCTTTGGCACCCTAACTCATATCTTCAATGAAGTAACAGGCCAAAAACATTCACACTCCTGTTTTCCTACAGAACTTTATTTCTACTGTAGCACAAAAATTTACTTTTTATATGTTCATGTCCTCAGTCAGATTAGGAACTCCATTATGGCACAGACTATGCCTTCATTGAAGCACAGGTATCTATGTGAACTATATGTTGTTTTAATGTAGGAGATTCTACATGTCTTTTGTCTTTAAAAGTAGCAAGTTTCAAAGCAGTATATCACAAAATGATTTTATTGACAATGAATTAGCTTTCAGGCTTTGGGAAATATTATCAAATTAAAAATCCATCAAGAGCCCTGGCCAGTGTGGCTCAGTTGGTTGAGCACTGTCCCGTGCACCGAGAGATCACAGGTTCCATTCCTGGTCAGGGCACATGCCCAGGTTTTGGGCTCGATCCCCAGTGAGGGCAAGCATCAATGTTTCTCTCTCTCTCTCTCTCTCTCTCTCTCTCTCTCTTTCTCTCTCTCTCTCTCTCCCTTCTGCTCTCTATAAAAATCAGTAAAAACATATTTTTTTTAAAAATCATAAAGGATATTAACTAAACTTATTGTGGTAATCACTTTGCAATATATACATATAAATATATCAAATCATCATGTACATCTAAAATTCTATGATGTTGTATGTCAGTTATATCTCTGTAAAACTGGGGGACAAAGAAAATCAGGAAATTGGTCACTATAAATAAATACATAGTCCATCAAGTGAACTGAATAAATTATATATATTTCGATGTGGCTCTTTTTGTTTTACAACAATGGCATTTTAAATAAACAGGCATCATAACACTACCACCTTCTGTACTAGGTCAATAAACTTAATGTAAGTTAATCAATAGGGTTTCCTTAAAATGCCCTCCTTCTAAGAGATATCCTATGAAAGAATGTGGCCTTGCTCCTGCCTTCCCCTTTTATTTGGCCTAGGAACTTACATATAGAGAAATAAAAGCGGAAATTTCAAGAAAATTATGGGTCATTTATTTTAAGAAAAGGAAAGGACAGATTTATTACTGGTTCTGTGCATTTATTCTTAAGGAAAATATTTTTCAGACAGGAGCCATTTAGGCAATAATGGAGGCTATTAATACCTTCTAACATGAATTTCCTATTAGGAAATATGTAGTTTGAGGTCTTATTTACCTACTTGTTATGAAAGAAAATCCATGCCTTCACCAGAGGTTGAATGGATGTATTTGCAAAACCACGTCCTGGCAGAAATGAAAAATATACAAGTAAACACAATACCCATCCCTTCCTCGACTTCAACTTCCAGTCACTTATTCAATCAAAATACTGAGTGATTACTATGTGCCAAGCCCAATGCTAAGCAATGCCCAGACACCAGCTGGGTGCCCTACAATTCAACTCAATTCTAATATTATCTACCCAGAGAAAACACCAGATTCTGCAGGTTAAAGGTTCAGTCCTACAAGACTTCTGCTCCCCTCTTTAGCCTCGAGTCACAAGGCCAGGTTGTTACCTATTCTTCTGACCAACCGCTATAGATTGGAGGTTCCCACCCCATCCTTGGGTAGCTTAATTTGTTAGAGTGACTCACAGAATTCAGGAAACCTATTTACTTACTAGATTACTGGTTTCTGATAAAAGGAACAGCCAAATGGAAGAGGTGGGTAGAACAAGGTATGTGGGAAAGGGTGCAGAGCTTCCATGCTCTCTAGGTGGGTCATTCTCCAGGCATTTTCATTTGTTCACCAACCAGAAGGTCTCCAAACCCCGTCCATTTGGGAGTTTTGGAGGCTTTCTTTTGTAGATCATTGACTACGGCAGGTTAATTCAACCTCCAAAACCTTCTCCTCGCCTTGGAGGTCAGGGTAGGACTAAAAGTTCCAGCCCTTGATTCTCATTGTGGGCTCATTTTTGTCAACCAGCCTCCAGCCTTAGAATTGGTCAAAAAATTGCCTCATTAACATAACAAAAGACACATTTGTTGCTCTCATCCCTTAGGACAGTGGTTCTCAACCTTGGCTGCACATTAGAATCACCTGGGAATCTTTTTAAAATCCTGATTTCTGGGCCTCATCCTCCAGAAATTCTGTTTGTTACTAATGTTGTGGCCCCACCCCATAACAAAGAAACAGAATTCCCGGAGGATGAGGCCCAGAAATCAGAATTTTAAATATTCCCAAGTGATTCTAATGTGCAGCCAAGGACCACTGCCTTAGGAAATTCCAAAGGTTTTAGTAGCACTTCCATGCCCATACAGTGGTTCTCAACCTGTGGGTTGCAACTCCTTTGGAAGTCAAACGACCCTTTCACAGGGGTCACCTAAGATCATCCTGCATATCAGATATTTACATTACGATTCATAACAGTAGCAACATTACAGATATGAAGTAGCAACGAAAATTATTTTATGGTAGGGTCACAACATGAGGAACTGTATTTAAAGGGCCAGAAGGTTGAGAACCACTGCCTTAGGGGATGTCAGAGAGCCGGGTTTTGGCCCGATCCTGCCCCAGGCCTTCATCACCCTGTTGTCAGTGTCCATGGGTTATGCATATATGCATACAAGTTATTTAGTTGATCTCTTCCCATCCACCAACCCTCCCCTCCCTTCCCTCTGAATTCAACAGTCTGTTCTGTGCTTCTGTGTCTGGATCTATTTTGTTCATTAGTTTAGTTTTTCATTAGATTCCACATCTGAGTGAGGTCATGTGATACTTGCCTTTCTCTGACTGGCTTATTTCACTTAGCATCTTAGTGAAATGAAATTTTTGGACTGGAAACCAAAATCTTTGTCCGCTGGGATCAAAGAATGAATCCACAGACAAAAAGTGGTT
>NW_006299245.1:1788984-1793651 GCF_000327345.1 Myotis davidii | reverse complement strand
GCCCTGATATCCCCTCTGATTGGTCACTGTTCCCTTAGACTGGTTGCTATAGTAACTCCTGGGCTCAAAGGCTGAACCTCACTTGGGACATATGAGGTTCTCCCCTCCCCACCCCCCACTCCTTCCTTATTGTTTTTCTATTCCCTGTGGGCTTTCTTCTTCTCCTTCTGGATGAAGGGCTTCCTTCTCTTTATTTTGTAAATATAGACCTTTTGCTGTTCCCAGCTCCCTCATTCTATGGAAATGTACCTGTTGCAGCTTTTCAGCTTCCCCTATTCTATGGAGATATACCTTCTGCTGCTCTGCAGCCCTGTGCTTCCTCCATGGTCCCCTTAATTTCTAAAATTTCTAAAATGTCCTAAACCTGTCCTATTTTACCCCTAAAATTCCTGTTTTATTAGTATCTTTAACAGATTGTAATCTCCCTGAAAGTAAGACTTCACATTACTCAAGGAGCCAATTGTGATATCTTACGTAGTAGGCACTCAAAAATATTTTTAATATATACTTGTTCAAGGAATATTATAAAATTCTATGTCTTTTCCCTTTTCTAGGTGACACTTGGGACTTACCACATTGTAAAGATTTTTAAATGTTTTTGGAAACAGCAAATATAAATTTCAACATGAGTCATGTCACTCAGGCATGATTTACAAGATTACTAGAAAAACCCTTCTGGTTCTGCTTTGAACGCCAGGGGTCTTTTTCAGCCATTTGCAATGTATTTGACAATCTTTCTTCATGCTTTACCCTCTAGAGTAGCAAGATCTGTCACATTCCAGAGTGTGGAAAGGGGTACTGTTTTAAGGTTATAATGGAACAGAACTTCAAAATTAAAGACCAACATAAAAATATTCTTCCTTAAATCTTATAACTTGTATAAATTAATGGTACTGTGTTGTTTTTTTTGTCTTTTATTGTCTTGTGCTTCTTGTTCTTACAGTTCTTTTTTAATAACGTCTTTCAAAGAAGACATTTTACTCAAAATTTTCTCACAAAAGTAACATTTTCATAAGCTGATATGTAATTAAAGTCAGTCATATTTCTAACACTACTTAATGGAAAGCCACTGTTGCTATGGAATGCCAAAGCTCTGTTTTGCTGACATAAGTTATAAGAGAAAGAAAAGATGGATTAGCAGCATTTTTTTTTTCATTTGTATTTGGTTTCTTAAATGTGATGCCCAAAAGACTGGTTTTTGCTCTGTAACTAAGATAGACCTTTTCTACAAGGTAAAAATTCGTGAATACTTGTGGTATGATCTTTGTAGCATAATCATTCATACAACATGCAAAGTAGTTATTACAATAACTCTTTTATGAAAAGATTTAATTGTCCAGATCAATCCAAATTGATTTACTTTGAGTGAAAATGGTATGTTTAATAAAGTGTTATTGGCTGTACTTCAGAGTCTAAGATTAAAAATTGGATTTATTTATATCCATTGGTATGGACTAAAATGCAGATGTCATGTTGAGAAACAGATCTTCATCTCCGGGGTGGGGGTGGTTGTGAAGTAATTCAGAGTTCTGGTCCATTAAGTTCATGGCTTTCCTGGTAGATTTGTTAACAAGTGTGCTGGGATGGATGGAACTTATTTCTACATGGATTATCAGCATCTTTATTTTTTTTAAATATATTTTATTGATTTTTTACAGAGAGGAAAGGAGAGAGATAGTTAGAAACATCGATGAGAGAGAAACATCGATCAGCTGCCTCCTGCACATCTCCCACTGGGGATGTGCCCGCAACCCAGGTACATGCCCTTGACCGGAATCGAACCCGGGACCCTTCAGTCCGCAGGCCGACGCTCTATCCACTGAGCCAAACCGGTTTCGGCAGCATCTTTAACATATTGAATAATTTCAGTTCACCAACTCTTACTAAGAAACTTTGATGAAGAAAGTGAAGCAGGGGGTCCCTTGGGGGTGAGGACGACGGAGCCCCAACGCACTAGGGCGTCTGCATGCACGACTCCAGAGACCAAGTTCAGTGACGCAGATCTGTTTTATTGTGGGACTACAGGGGTATATATAGCATGAAGGGACCAATCAGAGGGAGACACGTTGCTACAGGCGACCAATGGCTGAAAGGCTGGGGTACTGTGCATGTGGCTCTAGGAGTTCGTTCAGGCGGGCGGGCGGAGTAGAGGCGCAGCTTCTCCTGCTCCCGCCGGGCCCGCTCCCCGCGCTGCTCCGTCAGGACCTGAGCACACTTTAACCCTACTGTAGGCAGAATTCTAGGAATTCACCTAAAATTCCCACCACCAGATATTCATTCACACCCTATATAATCCCCTCCCCTTGACTGTTGGTGGTCCTGGAAAATCATGGGATAGTCACGTCCATAATTATGTTACACTACAGGCCCAGTGCATGAAATTTGTGCACTTAGGGGGGAGTCTCTCAGCCTGGCCTGCGCCCTCTTGCAGTCTGGGGCCCCTCAGGGGATGTCTGCCTGCCAGCCTAGGGCATTGGGCCTAAGGCAGCAGTCAGACATCCCTCTCACAGTTTGGGGCTCTCACAGTCTGGAACCCCCACTCCTTACCGCCCAGCTTCTGGCTGAGCGGTGCTCCCCCTGTGGGAGCGCATTGACCACTAGGGAGCAGCTCCTGTGTTGAGCGTCTGCCCCCTGGTGGTCAGTGAACGTCATAGCAACTGGTCATTCCACTGTTTGGTCGATTTGCATATTAGGCTTTTATTATATAGGATTATATAAGACTTCATTGTAGCCAAACAAGGGAGGGATTCTACTGATGTCTTTGAAGAAGTCAGCTGTCATACTATGAGAGGATCGAGTTGTTAGAACATGAGTATGGCCTCTAAGAGCTGAGGTTGTGCCCCACAATATAGCTAGCATGAAAGCAGGGAACTCAGTCGTACAATTACAAGGAACTTAATTTTGTCAACAACCTAAATGAGTCTGAAGGAAGAGGACCCCAAGCCTCAAATGAGATTATAGTCCCAACCAACAAATTAATTTCAGCCTAGTGAGATCCTGAGTAGAGAGCCCAGCTAACCCCTGTCCAGATCCCTGACTTACAGCAACCCCAGATAATGAATGTTTGTTTCAAGCCACTGCATTTGTGGTAGTCAGTTTCATAGTGATATAAAACTAATACACGCCCTGGTCAGATGATAAAAAGCCTGGTCAATCACTGCATAGGAATTTCTAACTAGAGCTCAGAGATAGATGTCTTCTCCTCTTTGTTGACAAACATGATTAAGGTTGTTTCATCAGAGCTGCTGTGGCCATAAGCAGATTGTAGTGCCCAAAGTTGCACATGAAGCAACCTGGAATGCAGTGGGAAAGAATGAAGCTGACAGTAAGAGAAGAGAGATTAATGTGCATTTCATTCTCTTGCCAATCTCAATATCTGCTTATCTCAAATACTCAAATTCTTTGAAGGACATTTTAGTACTTTATTCTTTCTTTGTTTTTTAACCTATCAGTACAGGTTGTTGGCCCAGTTTCTATTAGGTTGTTAATATTTTTAAGAGATATTTATATATAAGAAGATTAGCTTTTATCAGTGATACATTGCAAATTTGCTTTTGTTTTACATTTTCTTCAAAATGTAATCATGTGATTACATTTTTTTAAAATCATAATCATATGATTACAGGACAAATAAACAATCCTATATAATAAAAGCCTAATGTGCTAAGTGTCCAGTTGTCTGTTCAACCAATCAAAGCGTAATATGCTAATGATATGCTAAGGCTGCTCAACCTCTCGCTATGACATGCCCTGACCACCAGGGGTCAGACAGTCAACCAGTTGACCAGTCACTATGACATGCACTGACCACCAGATCCTCGGCCTGGCCTGTGTGCTCTCACAATCTGGGACCCCTCAGAGAATATCAGAGAGCCAGTTTCAGCCCGATCCTGCAGGCCAGGCCAAGTGTCCCCACTGGTGCACAAATGTGTGCACTGGGCTTCTAGTCTGTATATATAAAAGTGACCAAATGACTGGTCACTATGATGTGCACTGACTACCAGAGGGAGACACTCTATGCAGGAGCTGCCCCCTGGTGGTCAGTGCGCTCCCACAGTGGAAGCACCGCTCAGCTGACCTATCCATGCCGGTGGCCCACCAGCTGGGCGGCAGCCACTCACTCCCTCAGTAGTCCTGCAGGTCCAATCTCCAGAAAACGGGCCAGGCACTGATGAACCTGCACCGCCAGCATTATCCCAACAGCGCTGCTGGCCTACTGGAAGTCTGCCTCAGGCACTGCAGCTGCTTCCCCTTCCTAGACGCTCTGCAGGGAAGAAACGATATAAAAGCAGCCGCCAGGTGGCTCCCGACAACTGGCACTAATGTCAGCAGAACGGGTCCAGATCCCATGCTGGCAAGGGCATCCCACCACCTGCCCAGAGGACCTAACAGCCTAACACATCCTGGCCCTTCCCCCACCTCAGGATAGGCACCAGATGCAGGGCTCAGCACATCCCCAGTAGGAGGTGTGCAGGAGGTGCATGAATTTGTGCACCAGGCCTCTAGTATGATTATATTTTCTTATTTTGGTCCATTTATTACAAAACTTAGCATTCTACATATGATTATTTCATTAAAAATATATCAGGCACAGTGGGGCAGGAATGAGCAGGAGCAGCAGGTAGGAGTGGCAGGCGGCTTTGGGCTGTGGGTTTCTGCCCAGTCCT
>NW_006299245.1:1775954-1788901 GCF_000327345.1 Myotis davidii | reverse complement strand
ATATATATATTCTAGAGATAAGTCCACAGCAATATGGAAATTTCTTTTTTCATTCCTTTTTTATAGTTGCATAGTATTACATTATGTGGATTCATATAATTTATTCTACTCATGTTTGTTCCAATCTTTTGTATCACAAACAATACTACAATGAATAAACTTGTATGAGTGATGTTTTGTGTTTGTATAGTTGTTTGTCTAGATATTTATCCTAGATAGCTTGGTCAAACCAAAAAAACACCTCTAAAATTTAATAGACATTGAAAAATTCTCAGCATTTCTACTGCTTGGTGTAATCACCAATGACATATGAAAGTGCTTGTTTTCCCAAAGCCTTAAATAATATAAAAAGTATAATTAAACTTCTGAATTGTGACTAGGTGAGAAATTTCATTTCAGTGTAGATTAAATTTGAAATGCTTTTATTAAAATCATTGTTATCTTTTCATTGTTAAAGGATTTAGGTTATTAATTTTTAGGAGATCTTTATATATAGGAAAATTAGCCTTTATCAGTGATACATTGCAAATACTATGCTTTTGTTTTACATTTTCTTTCAATTCTGTGACATTTTTGGTCATGATAGAATTTGTTGTCTGTTTTTTGTTTTCTTATTAAACTTATCAATCCTTTCTTTTGGGCTTCTGGATATTGAGTCAGAATTAGAATGGATCTTCCCACTCTAAGGTTATAATGGGTTCAATTTTCTCTAGGACTTCTACCCTCTTTTTCCTTTTTTCTTTTTCACATTTAAACCTCTGATAAGTTTAGAATTTTGCCTGATGTCAGTGATGTATGAATCCTAATTTCTCTCTGTCCAAGTTACAATACACTTGTTTCAACACCATTTATGGAAAGTTCATTTGTATTCCTCTGCTGATTTGAGGGCCACCTTTATCATATACTACATTCCAAAAGGTTTTGGTCTGTCTTTCTGCACTTTCTCATAGCTATTTATCTATCAAATGCCTACTTTCTTACTAGACTGTAAGTTGTGTATGAACACTGTGTCTTTTTGTTTTGCCTGTGTCCTCAGAGCTTAGAATGTGTCTGGCACATACTGGTAGCAGGTGCTCAATATATTTTTCCTGTATTTGATAATGTTTATGAATTTCTAGGAGAATGTTGCCCCTTTTCCCACAAATAGGTTTAAAGATGACTTATTTTTCATTTAATAAATGTTTTATAGAGCATGATAATTTAAAAAAAATGTGTGGTAGACAGTATACAGTATTATGTGCTCATTTGAGGTACATAACAGTTTTTCTTAAGCAAAATGTTAATTTATTTTAACCAAAAGCATTTGATCCGGTCTATATATTAATAGGAGTCAAAGAATATTGAAATGTTAACATCTAGATGAAACACTTCTATTAAGTACAAATAAGATAAAATCAACTTTTATATACAGTAGACACTGGGACTTTGTAGATGCTCATTTCATCCTTTCACCCATTTCTAAGTAACCCTGGAGATCCAAAATATCTAATAAGTTGCAATTGGGGGGTGGGGGGAAGCATGATCTCAAAACCAAAGAAACCACCTAGCTCATATCTGAGTCTAGACGATCAGGCCCCGCATCTGCTTTTCAATGCAACTTTACTGTTCTCCTGTTGATGTTTGACTTCATTAGGCCCTCACGACAATAGTACCAACTAGAGCACTCTCTCCTTTTTACATACAAGGAAACTCAGACAATCATGTACTATAAGTGTCAAAGAATTTTGACATTTGCAAAGATCTCAGGATATATTCCTTGCATATGTCAATAATCTGTAGGTAAGAAGTGCAGCATTCTGTTATAGAATTATTAATACATTCAAATAATTTTATCTCATTCTTCATTGGCAAAGCAGCAGCATGGAAAGCAAAAAGCATGTAACTTCAATAGTATGCAAATACATCTCAAAAATCAGATGTGCATGAGATAGTAAATAGCTAACTAAATGTTAAGTAGTAACAACATATTTAATAATAGTTTTAATGGTATAAAAAAATAAAAGCCCAAGATATCCCTCCTCTATTTAGGAACTGATGCTACATTTCCCCATTCCTTATTATTAGAATAACTATTAAATGTATGTGTATACATATGAATGTGTGGCATTGTGTTTCCTTTTTTCATAAAGGCATTGAATGTAAAATTCTTAATCCTATGCAAGGCTAACTCTGTAAGAATGAAAGATTCGGTGATAGACACCTTACTGTACCATCCAAAAGAAATGAACATAGGACTGGAATATTAAATATCTAGACTTAACCCAACTATTAACATGAATTCAATATATTGTTATACTGAATTAATTTGTACAAGTCACCAGCTTCTCTGGTTATCTGCTAGACCTGCAAAATGAGGGGGATTTGCAGTAATACCCCTAATATCTATTCAAGTTTTTAAACACCTAAAATCTTATAGTTCTATGATCTGTCTCTAGGCACACCACCCTTTATGTCTATCCAGATACCAATTTTAACTGATTACATTTACCAAATATCAAAAAAAAAAAATGACTATTGAATTCTGCAAAATAACCTGCTTAATGAGCATATCTCAGGTTTTTAGCATGTTGTACTAATATGTATAGTATTCCAGCTGAACAACTTAAAATAATTTACTTCTCTAAAATTGAGTAAATTAATACATCTAATTTTCCATGGGAATTGTGTATATTTTTGTTAATTGCTATATCCGAATAGTTTAAAAATACATGATCAGTAAACAGTATAAATCTGCCCAGTGCCTAAATAACAGTGCTGAAAGTTAACTCCATTTGATTGGTGATGTTGCATAGAGTTCTTGGAATCCACAAGTCTAATTCCACTGGCATGTGCAGTCTATAGGTTCCTGGAGGGTGTACATGATCTCGGTGCCATTTCCCGAACAAAACAGGGGCACAGTCAGATTCCGCACTCCATTCTCACGACAACACTTACAGAACCTTAGGTGGCTCTCAATGTTGATGTTATATATGGTGGCGGATGGGCATTTTCCATCACAAGATGCAACATTTATCTGTAAGGAGAGATGATGAGAAAAAAACTTTAAATTTAAAAATCTGGCTACTTGATTTTACTAAGTCAAATGAAAGCAAGGCTTTCTTATCACTTTACTCTCAACCTTCTCTATGTTAAAAGGTTGCAAAACATACCAGGTTGAAATTCAGTAACTTAGTTCCATGGTGATGCCTAGGACAGCAATGCTGCCATAAAGTATGAAACATGCTCACATAACTAGACAGGTGCCTGCAATATATTAATCATAATCTAATGAGTCTATTGTAACCCATATTATAGCCTGGGTCAAGTAGACTGTGGAATTGTATGGGTCATATTAAAGGAGGTAAAGTTAGAACCAGGTCTATTTTTGCTGAGTAAAATTGCATAGTTAAGAAAATATGTAGTCAAATATATTTAGATTCAATGTCCATTTCTCTGGATTGCTGTTATCACTTCAGAACTTTTGACTACTTATGCTAAGAATAATTCACACTTCTTCACAAAACATTCTAATATTAGAATTTAAGAATAATCTCAAAGCTAAATATTGTGTTAGCATTTCATTGGCTTACAAACTTATTAGTGCTGTGATACATATACTTTGGAAAGACACATGCCCTGTATGTAACAAATGATATTTTTCCACTTACAGAGCTTTGACTTATACAGTCCTGTTTCCTTATAACTGATTTAATAATCACTTTCTGGCATATTCTTTCTTCTCGTTTACCTGATAAATAGATAGATAAAATGCTTATTACATGGTATCTAAAAGTAAATATACACATAAATAATTAAGGCATCTATACATATACTAGTATACATCAATTTATTTTGAAATTAAAAACTAATAGATTTAAAACCACATTATCCTAATGTATATTAATAAAATATCAAGCATAAATTGAATTATTTATCAACCATGATTAAGTGTATGGATGAGTGATGCTAATTTGATTTGATGGTTCTGAAACGATCTCTTAGGAGTTCAAATGAAAACACTTTATATTAATTAATGACATATTAATATGCCTCTGTGTGGGTGATGGATTATCACTTGGCAATACACCAAGAATATTTATTCCACACTGTATTTAGTAGATATAACTCTGAATCAGGCTGCAAAAGTCCAAGATTTTTTTGCTCTGATACTAAGTAGTTTTGTCATTCTGCTGATTTACCTTGTTTGCAAAAGGCTGGGTTTACATATCCAGTTTTCAAATGGTTTTAGTCACAAAATTATTTTTTAATTAAATACTTCTGTGAAATCCCAACATGTAAAGTATATCAGAGCTAAGCTATGCTGGTTCAAGTAAAGATTACCTGAAATTAAACTGTCCTCCTCAAGGTCACCCTTGACCTTTAAATTGCTAAAATCAAGGTCATATCTCAGTTCTCATTCTATTTGACTTCCCATAGTATTTGGCCCAGTCCATCACTCTCTTCTTCTTGCTACACTCTCTACACTTGGCTTCTAGAACAGCCACTTTGGTTTTCCTCTCATCTCATTTGTGGCTCCTCCTCTACCTCCTATGCTTGTTCTTTCTCCTTTCCCTGATCTCCCACCTACAGTGTGACCCAAGGCTCAGTGTTGGGGACAGAGGGTAGGCTGTTTGTACCTTGTAGTGCTTTCACTCAGTCGTTACTTCATGCAAGTTTAAGAATAATTGTTTAGAAAGAAAACATCTTTAACATCCTCTATGAGGTACCTTACCCTCTTCTTTCTATCACTTTCATCCCTGTGCTATAGCCACACCTGCTATTTCCTTTGCTTTCAACACTCTTCATTATTCTGGCGGACATTCAGTCTCCATTCAAATGACACTTCATTACAGAGGCCTTCTTTAACCACTGAAGTTAGCAACCCTGTTCCCTTCACTCTCCATCCCTTTTATTCTGCACTATTTTTCTTTATATCACTCAGCACTACCTGACATAATAATATATATTTATGTGTTCATAGTTTCTTCCACTTCTTGATAATATACACTATGCATACAGACACTGTTTCATTCACTATCACAGTGCCAGTGCTAAAAGACTGTCTGTTGTGTGGTAGGCACTCAATAAAAATTGGTTTGATAAGTCAGTTCATTTGATGAATGAAATTGGGACAGCATCAATTTAATTAGACAGCATAAACCTGTGTGTACCAAGAAGCATTTCTATTCATTCTCAGAGACTTTATTGTAACACAGTTTGTTTAGCACAGCACCTGTGATAGTATCCAATACCCACCGTCTCTCTGGGATAGCCTGGTCACACAAAAGCAAAGACTGCAGACAAGGGTTCTCTGATACCAAAGCTGAAACTTCCTCACAAATCCTTACTCATCAGATAGGAAAAACTGAGGTGACTTTTTACTATTCTGCAGCTTCAAAGAGCTTCGCAGAATTGAAAAGCCCTGGGACCAGGCATTAGACAGCCCTTACTCTATTATTGATGAGTGTGATCAACTTTTCTGACCTTCATTTTCTTTTCTATAGGGGGACCCATCCCTATCTTCCCATCTAGCTCTCAGAAATTAGGAAGATTAGCTATAGTACTGGTCTGCAATGGGCTTACTAGAGTGTCTATGTGTGACAGGCAATAAATAGTACTAATACAGTCAGTCACACAGATCTTCTGTCTACCCTCAGATAACATAAGTGTACTAACTTCTCTAATAATTAACACGGAGTTACAGAATCCAAACTCTTCACATTTGCTATATGATTCTACTCCTATATCTCTTATCTAAAGAAGACTGAAGAAGCAGAGGAAAAAGAAGTGAAATCATAAAAAATATAAATTTCCTCAGATTCTGGAGCCTAATTTTATTCCTTGGGTTCCTGATACAATGACTACTGGATATACATTAGTTTACATATAATTCATAACAAACTGAATTAAAAACTACTTTTATTTCTAACAGAAAAAAATTTAATTAGTGTGTATCTAAGAGCCCCAGTAATTAAGAATGTGTAAGTGGCATTATCCTATTTACAAAAGTCCCAGCAATAAAAGCTGATAGGGGTTGAAGTATTCCCATGAGCCTCAGAAATGACCTTATTTAGAGATGGTGTCTTTAGAGAGGTAATCAAGTGAAAATGAGGTCATTAGGGGAGGCCCAAATCCAATCTGACTCATGTCCTTACAAAAAGGGGGAATTTGGCCCTAACTGGCTTGGCTCAATGGATTGAGCAGCAGCCTGTGGACTGAAGGGTCCCAGGTTTGATTCCGGTCAAGGGCATGTACCTTGGTTGCAGGCACATCCCCAGTAGGGGGTGTGCAGGAGGCAGCTGATCAATGTTTCTCTCTCTTCCATGTTTCTAACTATCCCTCTCCCTTCCTCTCTGTAAAAAAATCAATAAAATATATTTTTTTTTAAAAAAGGGGGGGGGAGGAGATTTGGAGACAGATACACATACAAAAGACCCAGCGAGAACATGGACTCTATAAGCTAAGAAGAGAGGCCTGCAGCAGATCTTCCCCTCAAGTCCTCAGAAGGAACCAACCCATGGACCTCTTTGTTTTGGACTCCTAAACTCCAGACCTGTGAGATGATACATGTCTAAGTCACCCAGCTTGTGGCACTTTGTTATGACAGCATTAGCAAACGAATACAATATCACGTTAGATGTCAGGCCATCTTATGTTGAACTCTTTTGTTTGTTGTGGTAAGTTTGTGTGTGTCAGATTTACATACCATGTAAACAAAAACTGCCATTCTAGCCTAAAACTTCTGTTTTTGTCTTGAGAAAATCATAAACACTTTAAAAAGAAAAAATGGCTGCATTAATACCTCTCTATTCTATTTCAGTCCTTAAAATCATTAAAAATTACTATGAACCCCAGCTGGCGTGGCTCAGTGGTTGAGCGTAGACCTACGGACCTGGAGGTCATGGTTCAATTCCAGTCAGGGCACATACCCTGGTTGCGGATGGATCCCCAAGGTAAGGTCTGTAGGAGGCAGCTGATCAATGATTCTCTCTTATCATTGATGTTTCTCTCTCTCTCTATCTCCCTTCCTCTCTGAAATCAATAAAAATATATTTTTTAAAAATTACTATGAAATAAACCTTATCACTTGAACTAATATTGTGTGTACATACCTTTATCAAAAACAATTATTGGGAAGTTTTACATATAGGTTTTAAATGTACTCATTAAATTAGCATTTCTCAAATGTATCATACAGAACCATAGACTTGTCCCAATAGGTTTGGAAAATACTGCACTGTGCCCTTGTTGGAGTCACAATGACCTTCTCATCATAGCCTACTTACTATTGCATAGTTCTGCATGTTCCAAGTAAATCTGACCTTAGAGCACTTTTAAACTTAAACCCATTAGAGTCCTACACAATACCTTTGGGGAAATGCAACAATAAAGAAATTTCTAATATTTAAATTAAAAATTATCTAAAGAAACACGTCACTCGATGAAGACTAAATTACAAAATAATCAGCCACGACACAAAAACATTTAATATGCATCATACAATTTGTTTCCCTCCATGTGTCCTAAGAACTGAATTTTACAAGAGAAATGATAGGACAATTAAAACTAATCTATCAAATTAATCAATGTAATATGTCTTCACTTACAGATCTTGCAACAGCCTTCATTATAAAGCTTTACAACTCCTTCATTCTAGAAAGAGAGGAGAAAGTTAAAACTCACAGTGTTTATTTCCTTTTGGACCAGAAATAGAAAACTAACTCTCTCAATATACTTTACAGGAAAATGATTGGAATTTAACTACTAATAAGAATTCCTTTTGTAAAAAAGTAGGAGCATATATTTAAAACATTGTTATTTATTCATAATATGAAAGTGTAAAAAGATTAACTTCCTTAAAAGAACACTACAAAACTTTATTTTTTTTAAGAATTATAAATTTATTATTATATCTGCTGGCAGAAGGGCTGAGACCTCCATGGCATCAGCCCAAATTTTTAAATAAAAATAAAAAAAGTCTTACCAGTAGAAGCCATTATATTTTTCAACTCTACAAAATAATATAAGCTACTCTATAAGACTAGACTGAGCCCTAACTGGTTTGGCTCAGTGGATAGAGCATCGGCCTGCAGACTGAAAGGTCCCAGGTTCGATTCTGGTCATGTACCTTGGTTGCGGGTGCATCGCCAGTTTGAGGTGTGCAGGAGGCAGCTAATCGACATTTCTAACTCTCTCTCTCCCTTCCTGCCTGTAAAAAATCAATAAAATATATTTTTAAAAAAACTAGACTGAGTTTCTGAATATAGTCAAATGTTAAAATGGTGTATCATTTTCTTTAATATTTTGCTATTAAAAAAAAAACAACTCTACCTCAAAATGGCTTCTGCCTAAGGATAAATTAAGAAAATTTTATTATCTTTTAGAATTATTACAGTAAGTTTCTAGTTGCTTTCAGTAACTTGATATTTACAATTCAAATTTTAAAATCTGTGAATTAAGATGGTGTCTAAGATTCTTTCCAGACCTGAAATTCTATTGCTTTAGTTCATATTTTATCTACCTTGGCAGCTAGCGAGTTATCTGTCATTACTAAAAAAGGACATTTTGAAAAAAATCAATGAGACTGTTACTGCTCTAGACTTAGAAAATACTGCTCCCCACAACGGGGCAAAGCTTACTTTACATTAGGGATTATTACCTATTAAATAATTAAAGCTACAGATAATCTTTTTTTTAAAATGTGTATTACTTTCACATGGAATAGGAAGTTGTTCCAGTAACCTTCAAAGTTAGTAATAAAAGGGGGGGGGGGACTGTATTACTTTAAAAAATCTGTGAGAATAAGGAATTGGGAGAACAAAACTAAAGGACCAGCTATGACATGTGCTCAGTTCCACAGTGGCCTGTGCTCAGAGGAACTAAGACAAATTTCACTCAGGCCAGCGTGCATTACATCATACCTCTGCTGTGTGTTTAAGAAAGAGAAAATCATTCAAGCTCTGATTGATTCATTTATTGATCGATATTGAGAAAGAGGCTTGGTGATCAAATGATTTTTCAGCAATCCTTTATCTACATATTAAAAACCCAGAGACAGCATAATGTGTTCAGGGAGAGTGAAAATTATTTGGAATACCATATATTATTCAAAATGGAAAACTGAGGATATATAATAGAGCCTTTATGTATACATGAAAATAAAACATTCACCAAAATAAATAAGCTACAATGTATGTATGACCTTGGAAAACACACTATTTTCTAAATTCTATTTAATACTAAATGTTCTTAAATATAACAAAGTACAAACCATTTTGCATTCAGTCTCGTTAAACGGGGGGCAGACCATACTGTAGTTCAGAATCATTGTTCCTTCGTCAGTCTTGACACATTCGTATGTGGTACAGTTATAGTGCCACATGCTCCCCTCCTAAAAATAAAAGGGAAAGTATCTGTTTTACTATTGAAATCTGCTGAATTTCTGAAGTAAAATATTTCCTATCCTACTGAATCAAACGGCATGAGGCAGAAAGCTTTTTGAGTCATAAAACGTCCATCTGGAAGTGATTAAAATACATGCATGGTGTGTGTGTGTGTGTGTGTGTGTGTGTGTGTGTGTTTGGTTTCATACTAGAACCGACATGTAAATGTGAAGTAAAGCAATAGGGAGTAAAGAAGCAAAAGGTATTTGTTTCTACTACAAAATTATCTAATTTGATCAAGTGTCAAATGTCTTGCTCTCCTGTTTCCCTCACTAATTATAAAAAAACAAATCGTATTACGTAATACACCTCCTTTCTTGAGACTTGTTTATTCTTCCTTCCACTCCCTTGTCAGCAAAATATTTAAAAAACTTCACATGATAGTGATTATTGACTAATGGTTCTAGTTTTGTATACCTTATGGCTATTTTAAAATCTAGTCCTAGTCCTTTAACTTTTAAACATAATAACTGTTTATTTCACTCCTGACGTCAGAATTCCTATATAGAAATAAAGTCTGCTAGCCCTAGCTGATTGTGCTCAGTGGGTAGAGCCTCAGCCCAGGGACTGAAGGGTCCCGGGTTTGATGCTGGTTTAGTTGCAGGCTTGATCCCCAGCCCTGGACAGGTCTCTCTCTCTCACATCCATGTTTCTCTCTCTCCCCCTCCCTTCCACTCTCTTAAAAATCAATGAAAAAAATATCTTCAGGTCAACAAACAAAAAGAAAGAAAGTCTGCTAAACATATTTATTACATAATTATCCTATATAATAATAGCCTAATATGCAAATCAACTGAACTGTGGAACGACCAACAGAATGACCAGTTGCTATGACGTGCACTGACCACCAGGGGGGCAGATGCTCAACGCAGGAGCTTCCCCCAGCCTGCAGGCCCCAGGCCAGCCAAGGCGAGTGCCAGTGGGGGCCCCCAGTCGCCACGCCAGTTGCCCCACAAAGGAGGCAAGCAGCAACAGTGGGGGGCAGGGCCGGTGAGCAGGATCACCCCAATCGCCCCACCGGTTGCCCCACAGACGGAGGTGACTGGCGGCAGTGGGGGGTGGGGCTCCCGACAAGCAGGCAGGACCAGGCTTCCTGATTGCCCCGCTGGTTGCCCCACAGATCAGCCCTGATTGCCGGCCAGGCCTAAGGACCCTACCTCTGCACAAATTTCGTGCACCAGACCATGAGGATTAATAAACAAAACAAACAAAAAGAAAGAAAGAAAGTCTGTTAAACATACTTATTACATAATTTTATATATATATATGCCTAATATGCAAAGTGTCCCCTCAGGAGTTCGACCCTCCTGGAGTTCAATTGCTCGCTATGATGTGCGCTGACCCCAAGGGGGTGGCTCAGAATGAAGGAAGGTCCCGGCCAGCCGCTTCCTTCAAAGGAGGCTCTGGCACTAGGGACCCTACCCATGCATGAATTTCATGCACTGGGTCTCTAGTTGTGCTATAATTGTTGATGTATATTTTTATAGTCTGGACTTTAAAATGTTAGTCAAACTCTGGCTTGAAAATTTCTTGTGGACCAGTAAAAAATTTTAACTAACTTCCTCTTTCTAAATTTTACTTTAGTTTATGAATAGCTTTGGGTCTTCTATGAATCTTAATTAGAAAAAAAAACCTAGAAGTCTAGGTGTAAAAGAAAATTAAATACTCAAATTCAAGAAACACAGTAATATCTTATTTGTCTGAAAAATAAATTAGTTGTTCCATAGAAATTAGATTTCTAGAGAACTAAAGCTTACCTTGGAAAAAGCCAAGAATTGTGTATATTTACCTATATTGCATTGCTTGTGTTCTCAAAAAAATATTCTGAACATAGTTTAATCTTTTATTTACATTTCAGGGATACCACCATGAATATTAATTACATACACCAATGCTTCCTGGATTACCAATATCTATAGAGTTTATGTTGCCCTTTTACTAAAATCCCCCAATTACTGTATTTTTTTCTAGTATTTTCTGATTCCTTTTCTCACTGTCCCCTATGTCTCCTAATCATTTTGTAAGCTTCCTTTTTTGACTCCCTCTTTTAAAAATATATATTAGAAAACAAAAATACTGCTAGGATAAACAGGTAAACAATAACAATAAAACTACATAAATCAATAACACTGTTTTGCACATAATTGTAAAACAATAGGCTATGGTATAAAAACATAATTGTTCATTTTTCTTATTGAATAAAAATGTACAGGATAGAAAAAGTCTTTTTATTTTGGGTATGTGAGCAATCCCATGTAATTAAGAACACCAAAAATAATATCTAAAGATAATTAAACTATTAATGGAAGAAATGTAATGATAGCAATAATAAATTGGAATTACCTTCAGATAAATTATAAACACAATTTGTGACCTTCCTAAAACTGACCAAAGCACTAATAAAATTATAAAGTTTCATTAAAAATTCTAGGGAAGAAGTAGGACAGTCTGCAAACCTATATAGTTATTATGAGATAAAGGGGGAATTCTGAATAATAATTATTTTTTTGTATAAAGATGTAGTATAACATATTTGTTGCCCTGGTCTAGTGTCTGGTGGCTCCATTGGTTGGAGCATCAAACCATGCACCAAAAAGTTTGCTGGTTCGATTCCAGGTCAGGGCACATACCTAAGTTGCAGGTTCAATCCCCTGGAGGCAACTGATTGATGTTTCTCCTCACATTGATCTCTCTCTCTCTCTCTCTCTGTCTCTCTGTCTCTCTCTCTCTCTCTCTCTCTCTCTCTCTCTTTCTTTCTCTCTCCCTCCCTCCCTCCTTTCCTTCCTTCCTCTCTCTAACATCAATAAAAACTATTCTCCAGTGAGGATTAAAAATGTTTTAAAAACTAAAATTTAAAAAAAAATGAAAATGTGTCAAATGACCTAAATCTTTACTCTTATATATCCACTGGAACCATCAAAAGCTGAAATAAAGTGCTAGCATCTTGAATTTCAGATTTCTATTCAAGTGTTTCATTCAAATGAGTAAATAAAATATCATTGTTCTTTTTCTTTGTAATGATTAGAAATCAGTATTTCTCTAAGCCCATTCCTCACATCTAAAAAACTAAAAAACAAAATGCCAGGCTGGTTCAGTGGTTGAGCATCAACCTATGAACCAAGAGGTCACAGTTCCATTCCCTGTCAGGGCATATGCCCAGGTTGCAGCCTCAATCTCCAGTGTGGGGCATACAAGAGGCAGCCAATGGATAATTCTCTCTCATCATGGATATTTCTATCACTCTCTTCCTCTCCCTTCCTTTCTGAAATCAATAAAAAATATATTTAAAAAATAAAAATGAAGCCCAGCTGATGTGACTCAATGGTTGAGTATCAACCCATGAACCAAGAGGTCACCTGTTCAATTACTAGTCAGGACACATGCCCCAGTTATGGGCTCCATCCCTGGTGGGGGGTGTGCAGGAGGCAGCAGAATTGTTGTCTCTCCCAATGTTTCTATGTCTCTATGCCTCTCCCTTCCTCTATCTAAAATCAATAAAGACATATTTTTAAAAATGAAGATCTA
>NW_006299245.1:1770421-1775885 GCF_000327345.1 Myotis davidii | reverse complement strand
TGGTGCTGTGTGATATAATAATACATTGAATAAGCCCCACAACAATACCAATATATAATTAATTAGTTCTGAAAGTGCTTCCCAACATAAGTATATGCTCTCTCAGAACATCTATAAGCATTTCGAAGGTTGAATTTAAAGCACTTCATATAAGAATTGACTTTATATCACTATAATCTTCACATCTACCAGCCAAGATTCATCAAGCAGGTATAACAACTTCAGGTTAAGTAAGCTGTAGATAATAAGACTTCTGAAGCTCAAGGTCATACACAGGAAAAGAAAAATCTGTAATAGGTAAATATTACAAATTACAAATTAATAGATTATTGAAGAACTATTCAAGTATATATTTTTAACTTATGCGGTATTCCCTAGCTCAAATTTTATAGCTGTCATTTTAAGATTGATTAATCCTCACCAGAATGACATAAAGAATACTTACAATGTCACATTCTTTTGAACAATTTATCATTGTGAAATTCAGAGTGTGAAAGCCTGTAAGGTTATCTTTTTCTTCCAGACACTCTATTGTATGACAAAAGTCCCCTTCCAAATACTTTATCATAGATTGGCCAGGATTCAATACTGATACTTCTTGAAATACACACACATCATCTTTTTCTAAGAAAAGAAAAACAGTCAACAAAAAGTACAATATTGAGGTTTTAATTAATCATTTAATGGGATTTTTATTTAAATCTATGTTTTCATTGTGATGGGCAATTTTTCCAAAACCAAAATAGACCTTCATCTTTACATGTTGTTAATAACTCAAGAGTTTATTTAATAATGTGGCATATTTATTCCTTAACATATAACAAGAAATTGATCTGTAAACTCAACTGCTATTCACTGATTGAACTTCCTCCAGAAGCTATATTTTATAGTAGATTCCAGAATTTTAGACATACAAGATTGTCAAATTACTTGTTGTTCCCTCTTCCAGAAACATAACATGATAATTTTGGGGAGTGAATATAGATGGAGGCAAAATCTAAATTAATAATAGTATATCTCTTCATGATGGGATTCTGTAACATTTAATGTTCTTTAATTGTTATTTTGAGAATAAATTTTTTTGTGTGTTGCAAAATAAATAGTCATGTAAATCATACTTCATGATGAAGGCAACTGATACAATGTGCCATCATACCAGTAACAGTGGCACGTTAGGGCACGCTAGATAGTGATGAAGAAATCAGATCAGAAAATCTTTGTGCCTCACCAACATGGAAATTAAGCCTTCTCGCATATAAAAATACAAGTTTCAAACTCTTGGACAGAAATGTTATTTTCCATTAACCTATTAATACTTAATATGAAGTTCTGTTATTTCATAGAAAAGCCAGCTCTCTGCTTTGCAGTGTTAACATCCTATATAATAAAAGTCCAGCGACCGAATGGCAGAACGACCAGAACGACTGGTCAACCAGTCACTATGAGGCGCACTGACTACCAGAGAGCAGAGGCTCAATGCAGGACCTGCCCCCTGGTGGTCATTGTGTTCCCACTGTGGGAGCAGCTGCTCAGAGGGTGGGTCCACAGCCGCCCAGCTGACCCGGATGAGTGGTGCTCCTACAGTGGGCTGATCCCTGCAGGCTATCCCCTCACACACCACTGCATGAATCCCATGCATTGGGCCTCTAGTCAATAATAATATAACAGTGAGAAAAAATAAATCTGTCACTTACAGATGTCTATTTTTTAAAGTTAAGTATACTGTATATAAACCCTAGCACCAACTTTACATACAGTGATGCTTCTGAAAAACACTACTCACTTTTCTGCCCGATTATCAAATTTCTCAGAACATTTAGAAATATTACAGAAGAGGAAACTGAAATATAATAGTATTTATAATATTTTTATACTCAAAACTTGGCAAATGGCTTAAAATGTGTAATCCAATCAAAGAAAATTATTTGTAATTTATGAATAGTGAACAACATATACCAATACTATTCACTGGCATTTAAAAGTTATAAAAAATATAGTTACCACAGAGATACTGCACACATCCACAGTCACTCTGAAAGTTATGGTCTATTGTAGTAAATTCTCCCTATTAGAAAGATATTATTTTTATTATTATGTAACATTATATGGCTTTTTATATGACAACTGTAAGAAACAGACAAAATAATATTTAATGAGTTGCCTACCATACAGTCAGACACATAGCAGGTGCATAATAAATATTTGATGGTGAACAGTCTTGGATTAACCTGGTGGTCATTTAAGTAACAGGGGTGGGCAAACTTTTTGACTCGAGGGCCACAATGGGTTCTTAAACTGGACCGGAGGGCCGGAACAAAAGCATGGATGGAGTGTTTGTGTGGACTAATATAAATTCAAAGTAAACATCATTACATAAAAGGGTACGGTCTTTTTTTTTCAATAGTTTCATTCATTTCAAACGGGCCGGATGCAGCCCACAGGCCGTAGTTTGCCCACGGCTGAATTAGTAGCTCAGGGGGAAAAAAATCACAATGAACAATGTGAGCATGGGTCACTTAATCTCCATGAACTTTAGTTTGCTTATCTATTAAATGAGTGAAGGCAGATAAGATGATCTTTATGATCTGTCCTATCTGTAAAATATTGTTTGATTCTAAGCTTCTAGTGCAGCAGTTCTCAACCTGTGGGTCGTGGCCCCTTTGGGGGTTGAACGACCCTTTCACAGGGGTCGCCTAAGACCATCGGAAAACACATATATAATTACATATTGTTTTTGTGATTAATCACTATGCTTTAATTATGTTCAATTTGTAACAATGAAATTGGGGGTCACCACAACATGAGGAACTGTATTAAAGGGTCGCGGCCTGAGGAAGGTTGAGAACCACTGTTCTAGTGGGTAATCAGATTAAGAAAATGTTTGTTGCCCTAGCCAGTTTGGCTCCGTGGATAGGGCATTGGCCTGCAGACTGAAGGGTCCCAGGTTTGATTTTGGTCAAGGGCACATGCCGGGTTTGGGCTCACCCACAGTAGAGAGCATGCAGGAGGCAGCCAATCAATGATTCTCTCTCATCATTGATGTTTCTATCTCTCCATCTCCCTTCTCCTCTGAAATCAATAAAAATATATTTTTAAATTAAAAAACAAAAACAACAACAATGTTTGCTAATCCTGGAAACTGTTTGATGGAAATGGTCTTGATCTGTTCTGTAGGAGTTGTCCAGGTTCTGATGTCTGCATCTGAGCAAGGCTGCTATAGTAAGGAGGCAGGGGCAGAAGAGTATAATATAGTGCTTAATGACACAGACTCAAGAACAAGACTGCCCGTGTGCTGATCTTGCTCTGCTACTTACTAGATGTGTGTTATAGGAGGGAAGGTTACTTAGCCAGACTGCTCCTCACTCCATTTGTAAATTGGGGATAATAATACTGCCTGGCCTTTGGGATTGTTGAGAGAAATAAATGGGTCAATATACACTGAGTGGCCAGATTATGACCGGCCAGATTATTACGACCACCCCATCAGTACTTCATTGACACTTCCAAAAATACTGACTATTGAAAACTTCCTACGCAAATACTCTCAAGGTTTTATTATTATTATTATTATTATTATTGTTGTTTGCATAACTAATTCACTGCATTGTACTGAAGGGGGGTGGTCATAATAATCTGGCCACTCAGTGTATGTACAGAGCTTAGAATAGGGAAGGCACACAAAAAGTGTTGTGTAACCTTTAGCTGTAGTAAATTATTGTTATGACCAATACTCAAACTTGGCCCTATTAGGACGGGTTTAGATTCTTCTCAAGTGTAGGACCAGGCTTAAAGTTTTAAGAATTACATTTTAAGTATCAACTTTTCCTGGATACATTTAATTTTCATAAGATCAGTAATAAAATGAATTGATTCTTGACATAAGAAATGATTCAAATAAATTCATATATAAAAGTCACATTTCCCCATAAGCTAATAATATCCTACTCTTCATAGTGCTTTTACAAGTTGTAAAGTAGTTGCATAAATGTTAATTCAAATGAGGTTTTATGACTTTTAGTCATTACATAATTCTGATGAGATTGGAAATAAAATGTTAGAAATATGCAGTTAAAAATAATAAATTAAATTCTCTCACTGTATTAGCTACTCCTAAAGATTATATAAGGAAGTATTGGGTACATACTACCTCTTTTAAGTCACTTATCCATTGGTTTATTTAAAATATATTTTATTGATTTTTTACAGAGAGAAAGGGAGAGGGATAGAGAGTTAGAAACATCGATGAGAGAGAAGCATCGATCAGCTGCCTCCTGCACAGCCCCTAGTGGGGTTGTGCCTGCAACCAAGGTACATGCCCTTCACCGGAATCGAACCTGGGACCCTTCAGTCCCTAGGCCCTCTATCCAATGAGCCAAACCAGCTAGGGTTATCCATTTGTTTTTAATAATTGAATCCACAATGCCCAATGTGCCCTTGCAAGTTTAGGCTTAAATCTTCTGTTCTTTCCTTCTACATGTATTTCCTTTGGATCTTATCTACGTATTTGGTTACACTTTTATTTTCTAAGTACCCAATTTCACCAAGAGGAAATATCTCCTTAATTGTTCTACCAGTATGAACATAAAGGCTTTTTTTTTCTCCTTTAAAGTCTGTAGCAAAAGCACCATAATCTGTTTTCCCTTTTTGGCTTTATGACTAGTACTGCTATGAACATTCATATGAGCTTTTGTGTGGACATGTGCTTTCATTTCTCATGCGTATATATTTAGGAGTGGAATTGCTGGGTCATATGATAACTCTATATTGAACCTTTTCAGTAACTACCAGGCTATTTTCCAAAGCAGCTGTACCATTTTACAATCCCACATATGAAGGTTCCAATTTCTCCATTCTTACCCATATGTGTTAATATCTATCTTTTTAGGATAAAGTGGTATGTTACTATGGTTTTAAGTTGCATTTAACTGATAGCTAATGATGCCAGTTAAAGAATTTTCATGTTCTATTGGCCATTGTATATCTTTATTTTGGATAAATATCTAGGTGTATTCATACAATGAATATTATTTAACAGTAAAAAGGAATGAAGTACTGATACGTGGTACAGGATGAATGAGCATTAAAAATCTTATGCTAGGTGAAAGGAATTACAAAAGGCCACGTAACATATGATCCCATTTATATAAAATATCAAGAATAGGCAAATCTATAGAGATAAAAAGTAGGTTAGTGATTTCCTATGGCTGGGGAGTTTGGAGAAAAGTGTGGCTTGACTGCTAATAGGTAGTCTCTTTTGGGGGTGATAAAACTGTTCTAAAATTAATTGTGTTCATCATTGCACAATTCTATGAGTACACTAAACACTATTGAATTGTACACTTTAAATAACCAAACTGTATGATAATCCTATATAATAAAGAGCTGATATGCTAATTAGACCAAACAGCAGAATGACCTTCTGGACGACCTTCTGGACGACCATCCAGACAACCTTCCAGACAAA
>NW_006299245.1:1769788-1770359 GCF_000327345.1 Myotis davidii | reverse complement strand
GGCTGCAAGGGGCGGCGAGGGCCAGCCGAGGCTGTGAGGGCCAAGCCCCTTGCATGAATTTCGTGCATCGGACCTCTGGTAAATTATCTATCTATCTATCTATCTATATATATATATATATAAAGTCCGTGGCCCTAACACCGTAACAACCAAAGACCAGCACAAGTGGACGGGGCTGCACGTGTGGGTGGGTGGGGCCACGCGATTTCACGGGCTGGCCTTCTAGTATTTCAATAAAGCTGTTACTGAAAAAAAATAAAAAGAAATACTACAAAAGTCTCACACAGACTCTTTAGCTTGAAATGCATCTGTTGTCTATGTGAAAAACTAATGTGATATTAAATATACACAGATAACATCTTAGGCACTGAAACAAGCAGCCATCATTCAGAATGAGAACTCAGGAACAATGGGTCAGGTCAACGCTTGTGTAGAACAATGAATGTTAAAACTAAATTATTATGCATGGATGGTTATGGTATATTTGGATAAAGTTATTGGAACTATTGTTTATGTCGTCTGTGCCCAGAATGAGGCTAATATATAATGGCCATTCAATAAATATTTTTTA
>NW_006299245.1:1768246-1769578 GCF_000327345.1 Myotis davidii | reverse complement strand
CTCTTTTGGGGGTGATAAAACTGTTCTAAAATTAATTGTGTTCATCATTGCACAATTCTATGAGTACACTAAACACTATTGAATTGTACACTTTAAATAACCAAACTGTATGATAATCCTATATAATAAAGAGCTGATATGCTAATTAGACCAAACAGCAGAATGACCTTCTGGACGACCTTCTGGACGACCATCCAGACAACCTTCCAGACAAAGCCACTGCTACAAGGGCCAGCTGAGGCAGCCGGGGCTGTGAAGCTGGGACAAGGTTGCAAGGAGCTGCGAGGGCCAGCCGAGGCTGTGAGGGCCAAGCCCCTTGCATGAATTTCGTGCATCGGACCTCTGGTAAATTATCTATCTATCTATCTATCTATATATATATATATATAAAGTCCGTGGCCCTAACACCGTAACAACCAAAGACCAGCACAAGTGGACGGGGCTGCACGTGTGGGTGGGTGGGGCCACGCGATTTCACGGGCTGGCCTTCTAGTATTTCAATAAAGCTGTTACTGAAAAAAAATAAAAAGAAATACTACAAAAGTCTCACACAGACTCTTTAGCTTGAAATGCATCTGTTGTCTATGTGAAAAACTAATGTGATATTAAATATACACAGATAACATCTTAGGCACTGAAACAAGCAGCCATCATTCAGAATGAGAACTCAGGAACAATGGGTCAGGTCAACGCTTGTGTAGAACAATGAATGTTAAAACTAAATTATTATGCATGGATGGTTATGGTATATTTGGATAAAGTTATTGGAACTATTGTTTATGTCGTCTGTGCCCAGAATGAGGCTAATATATAATGGCCATTCAATAAATATTTGCAAAATAGAGTAATGCCAAAGTTTGATTCAGACATTGTTGAGCTGATAATGAATTAAATGGATCAGTATCTAACACAAATGTTGGGGAGGGAGAACACTGAGTAGGATAAGTGGAGAATGCTAGAAACTCCTTAAAGGGGAGGGGACAGATAAAGGGAGGGACACACAGGAATGTGTTTGGTTGGTGGGTGGTTAGGCCAAGACAGGCAGTAAAGGCACAAAAAAGGAGAAAAAGAAAAGAAAGAAAGCATAGTTAAGGTAACAACCACACCAAGGTTAAAGAATGAACATAGAGGGTCCTACTCAAAGATGCTTTAAGGATCCCAGAACAGAGGAAGTACAAAATCCCATGGGGGAAAAGGAATCCTATCTAATAAAAGAGAAACATGGTAATTGGCGTACCACCGCTACCCTTCCCATTGGCTAATCAGGGGCAATATGCAAATTAACTACCAGCCAAGATGGCAGCCGGCAGCCAGGCAGCTTAAACTGAACAT
>NW_006299245.1:1753798-1766923 GCF_000327345.1 Myotis davidii | reverse complement strand
AGGGGAAGGCACCTTAACCCCCTGATCAGCCCTCCTCTGTGCCTGGTAGGGGGGAGCTCCCAAACCCCCTGATCGGCCCTGCTCTGTGCGTGACAGGGGGTGGCACCGCAACCTGCCCATCGACCCTGCCTTGAGTGTGACAGGGGGAGGTGCCCCAACCCCCCAATCAGCCCTACCCTGAGAGTGACTGAGGGTGGCATCGCAACTTCGTGATCCGCCCTCCTCTGTGCATGACAGGTGTGGCGTCCCAACTCCCCAATCAGCCCTGCTCTGAGCCTGACCAGGGGCTGCACCTAGGGATTGGGCCTGCCCTCTGCCACCCGGGAGCAGGCCTAAGCCAGCAGGTCATTATCTCTAGAGGGGTCCCAGACTGCTAGAGGGCACAGGCCGGGCTGAGGAACCCCCCTTTCCCCCCGAGTGCACAAATTTTTGTGCACCAGGCCTCTAGTCTATAATAATAAAAGCATAATATGCTAATTAGACTGGAGAGTCGAATGACTTTCCAACGTCATTCTGGAGGTCCTTCCAGATGAAGCTGCAGCAGTGGGGGCTGAGGCAGAGTTAGGGGCAATCAGGCAGGCAGGCAGAGGGGTTAGGAGTGATCAGGCAGGCAGGCGAGTGGTTAGGGGTGATCAGGCAGGCAGGAGAGTGGTTTAGGGTGATCAGGCAGGCAGGCAGGCAAGCAGTTAGGAGCCAGTGGTCCTGGATTGCTAGAGGGTGCAGGCCAGACTGAGGTCCCAATCGGGCCTAAACCAGCAATCAAACATCCCCTGAGGGGTCCCAATTGGGAGAGGGTGCAGGCCAGACTGAGGGACTGCCCTCACCCCCCATGCAGGAATTTCGTGCACTGGGCCTCTAGTAGTTTATATTGTTGTGTTGAAAGTTATTGAAATGCCTCAGGACATTGTGTTACCCCTTTCAGACCAGCAGGAGAGCTCTGAAAGATGCTAGTAAGGTTAAAATCCCAGCATCACTCTGATCTGCTCCTTTGGCCATCAGTGTTTGTCCAATAATCCAGTACTTGTGAATTCAGTGGCTGAGCCTTGTAAATTTAAAGGTATTTTAGAACTCTCTCTACATATCTCTCTCTGTCTTTTTTTTCTTCCTCCTCTCCTCCTTCCTTCTCTTTCTTCATCTCCTCCTGCTTCTCACATACACACACATACACACACACGCTCACTTGTAAAATACATTACAAAAGGCCAGAGTCTTCCATTTTGCCCTCCTGAATTCAAACACACTCTACCACCACCACCCCCACTTCTTTTCTGTATTAACCTCACTACACTCAAGTTCATAAGCAGGTATATTAGTCTCTTGCTGATGTCCTGTCCCCTAATGTTTAACTATCCTTATCCTACTTCACAGAACTATCAATATCTGCTCTCTCAAACACCATTTTTATAACAATTCCTATCTGATACAAGACTCCTCTATCTCCTATCACATTAAATCTACACTGAGCTCTTCCGGGTAGGACTGTGCATTTTTAAGGGGCTGGCACCATAACCAAACATAATTGGGTTTTAACAAATATTAGTTGAATGATTAAATTAAAAGAATAAATGAATAAATCAAACAAAAATTTCTCTGCCTTGCCTTTAAAGCCCTCCTTAATTCAACAATTAGTTCTTCATCCCTCATTATTCCTCCTTAGGTTAGCTCTCTCTTAAGGAAAGAGAGAGGTCGTGGTCCTTCAGCATACATATTTTACCTCACTCCTTTGTGCATGTACTCATGTTCATACTAGTACCCATCTGGAATAGTTCACCTCTTTTTATTTATTAGTAGGGGCCTGGTGCATGAAGATCCATGCACGGGGCGGGGGGGGAAGGGGGGCTCCCTCAGCCCGACCTGCACCCTCTCCAATCTGGGAGCCCTCAGGGGAGCCTTCTCCAATCCAGGAGTTTCTGTCTGTCTTTGCAATCATATGAATGAATTGTCTGAGACCCCAACTCAGTTTGGTTTGTTGCTCACAGAATAACAGAATAATAGAGGGTTGTTTTTTTCTTTGCTTCATTGGTGGAGATTTCCTGGAAGTTTGAGGATATCTTCCCTTTAATTTTTCCTAGACACTCTGATTTTACTTATGTCTCTCATCTTTGCTTTCCCTCCAACCCCCACTGCAACAGTAACTTGCTCCAGGCTCACTTTGCTCTAGTGCAGTGGTTCTCAACTTTCTGGCCCTTTAAATACAGTTCCTCATGTTGTGACCCAACCATAAAATTATTTTCGTTGCTACTTCATAACTGTAATGTTGCTACTGTTATGAATCGTAATGTAAATATCTGATATGCAGGATGATGATAGGCGGCCCCTGTGAAAGGGTCATTCGACCGCCAAAGGGGTTGTGACACACAGGTTGAGAATCACTGCTCTAGTATCTAGGTCTAAGAGATCTGTTTGCCACCAGAACTATGATTCCCAGCATTCCTGGTGCTCCCAGCACTCTGGGGTTCCGCTTCCGGTCCTGCCATCAGAACTACTATTCCCAGAATTCCTGGTGCTACCTGTGCTAGGAGCAACTGAAGGACCCACGGCCCTCCAAGCCTTCGGCTCTCCTGCTCTGCTCTCTACCTGGTGACTGAGGGAGCCACGTCCCCCCAAGGGAGCGACCAAGGGAGTAACCGAGGGAGTCATGACCCCCAAGCTGCTGGTTCTCCTGCTTCTGCTCTCTGCCCAACACCTGTGTATGCAAATTAACCCACCATCTTTGTTAGGTTGATTTGCATATTCACCCTGATTGGCTGGTGAGTATAGCAAAGGGACAGTCAATTTACATGTTTCTCTTTTATTATATAGGATTCCTAACTTATCACTTTCTTCCAAACTTTTCTTGATGCTCACCTTCCATCTCCATGATGATCTACACCTTGTGGTAAAGTTCTCAGTATGGGGGAGGGGAATTGTAATAATAATTATCACTAATACTTATTGAGCTCTTGTTATATGTTAAGTATTATCTAATTTATATTCATTTATTTCATTCACATGACATAGGTATTGTTATTATTTTCATATTACAGTTAGGAAAATGAGTCACAGCTAAAGAAAGGCAAGGTCTCTAATAGGAACAAGACAGTCTATTCTTGCTTTTGTTCTAGTGTCAACTTATGTCTTGGCTACACTTTGTAAAGAAAATGAAAGAACAAAGTCAGAGTGGAAAGAATAAAGGAATATACATAAACAGACATATACACAAAACAATGCCTGGTTTGAGGCCTGAAGATCTCAGTCAATAAATTATTCTCTCAAACCTCGATTTCCTTATTTATAAAATGAGCTAAAAATACCTACATTGTGAAGATTCATTGATACAATATGCTAAACATCTTATGTAAACTTTTAAGAACTTGAGAAAATACAATACAATAATTGTATTTTATTCTACAGATGTATATATAGTGCACACAAAATATCAAAAGAGATAATTTTTATGGAAGTTATTTATACATTCTATGCAAAAATAGATATCTCATAATTACAGTAAATGTTATATTAATGTTTTTTGTAAAATACAATGACTTTATTTATTTGACATGCAACTTGGTGAATTTGAAGATAAATATATATTCATGAAACCATCACCACTATCTATACCAATATTAAGGTAGTATTATTTTTAATGGTTTGCTTGCTTTTAAGACTACTGGACTTAATTAGATATGAGATTAGTAAATTCAGTCACCAGTGGAAAAAATAAGGTATTGTACTTTCCTGTCTGAAGTAGAACATAAAACATTGACAGCTCTCTAATATCAGAGCACATTGTTTTCATCCACTTCAATACAACTTAAGGAGGGTAATTCCATTAATTTTAAGAATTCAGAAATAAGAGAGGTAAAGGAAGAAAGAACTGATTTAAATTAGATGATAAGTCAATCAAAATATGTGTTCTTACCACTTGACAAGTTGGTATAACAAGGTTTTCACAGCTACATTCTAAAAGGCAAAAATCAACATTTATAATGATCAGAATACATTCATGTATTGTAATAAAACTTTAAAATATGAAAATTAATTACCACAATGCCATATTGGACAACATTGACCAGATACATTTTCTTTCACAAGTTTCATATCTTCTGCACAGTTGAGTTGTGGCACAGGACAAAGATTTGGCTCACAAACTAAATAGAAAAATTACATGGGCAAAGATTAACTTTATGGAATCAGGAATTTTACTCCCTACCATTTAATTCACTGTAACTGCTGTAGTGGTGAAATAATTTCTCCCCAGTGCCTCCTCCCCCACCACCCAATTGCCCTGTGCCGGTGAGGACAAACAAATGATTCATAACACATACAACAACAGTAGGACAGCGCACCAAGTAAAGAGTCCTGAGAAATGACAGGAAACAAGAAGAGAAAGAAAGTGAAGAGGGTATGGAATCAACTAGATTACTGGAAATTCTAGGATAGTGGAACAAGTCATAGCTGATCTTTTGTCATAGCTGATCTATTTTTGGTAGGTAATGGTATTATCCAAGAAGAGCTCTTAGATACATGAAAACATTATTTATGTTTAATATATATTTTGTATGCTAGAATCCAACTATGGTCTGACATGACAGTAACACTAAGATGCACTGAGCTTCTTAAAACTTTGGATACTTGTAAATATTTCAAATTAGTTAAGATATACTTACCACAGTAATACTGAGGACAACAGAACTCTGTGGTATTAAGGTCCACGGTGAGAAATTCCCCATCAGTACATAGTGGAATAGGTTCAGTGCAAGTTTCACACACTAAAGGTAAAACAAAAAGCCAGAAGTTACAGCTGAGCTAAAAAAAAGATATCTAACATTAGTTCAGATTACTTTATGTATAGAAAATCAACATAAACAAAAATAAGGCTTCACCAGATCTTATTTTGTCATAAAACAATTATACTTTCTGAGTGTATTGCTTTGTGCTTTCCAAGCAGAGTGACATAGAATACCATTTTACCAAAAACATAGGGCACTAAGATTTCTAGAATAATTTGTTCTTGTTAGGATTGAAATATTATTGATTAGTTTATTTAAGTTTTCTTAATTCACTGTTCTTGATTATTCTAATTTATGAGTAAACAATATAATAGGCACTTGTCCTTTTTCATAAAAATACTAGAGGCCCCGTGCATGAAATTCGTGCAAGGGGCTCAGCCCTCGCAGCCCTGACTTCGTCTAGAAGGTCGTCCGGAAGGATGTCCAGAGGATGGTTTGGCTGTCTGATCTAATTAGCATATTACGCTTTTATTATTACAGATATTTTTTATTGATTTCAGAGAGGAAAGGAAAGGGAGAAACAGAGAGAAACATCAATGATGAGAGAGAATAATTGATTGGCTGCTCCTGCACTCCCCACACCAGGGATCGAGCCTGCAACCCAGGCATGTGCCTGGAATCAAGCTATGACCTCCTAGTTCATAGGTTGGCATTCAACCACTCAGCCACACCGGCCAGGCGTCACTTGTCCTTTTGAACTGTTCAGCATCCCTCTCCCAATTTTGATAAAAACTCTGTAAAAACCTGGAAGGAATGCCCCAGACTTAGTATGACTATTATAAAGGCACCTCATTCTCATCAGGCTTCTGTGAGGGAGCAATCCACATTGGTTGCACCATAATCTCTATGGCATTTGAATCATAAATGGAAGCACACAAGGACAGGAAACAAATGTTGCTGACTCAATACTTAATAATTGACAGATAGAGCAGCTAGCTGGTTTCTCTCTTTCTCAGAGCCTAATCTGTTTCATCTTAATCCTTCAAAATCTTAATCCCCAAATTCTTCCAATAATTGGTTGTGCTTAAGCTAGAATCAACCAATTTTGACTAGCAGCAGTCAAAGAGCCTTAACTGGTACAAATAATGTGTTTTGATTTAAGTATGTCTAAAACCTATATTAATCAGCAATCTTTTATATGATAACTAGAGGCTGATGCATAAAAATTCATCCACTTGGGAAGGGTCCCTCAGCCTGGCCTGTGCCCTCTCACAGTCCAGGACCCCTCAGGGGATGTCCACCTGCGGGCTTAGGCCACTCCCAGGGGGATCAGACCTAAGCTGGCAGTCAGACATCCTTCTGGCAGCCTGGGAACACTTGGAGGATGTCAGACAGACAGCTTAGGCCTGCTCCCCATAGTTGGACATCCTTAGCACTGCTGAGGAGGTGGGAGAGGCTCCCACCATTGCCGCTACACTTGCAGCTGTCAGCCCGGCTTGTGGCTGAGAGGACCTCCCCCTGTGGGAGCGCACTGACCACCAGGGGGAAGCTCTAGTGTTGAGCGTCTTCCTCCTGGTGGTCAGTGTGCATGTGCGTCATAGCGACTGGTCATTCCTGGTCGTTCTGCCATTAGGGTCAATTTGCATATTACCCTTTTATTACATAAGATTCACTGGAAATGGAAAATAGAGAATTCTTTATTTTTCAATGTTCAGTTTATCAGATATATAGCTCCATATACAGCATTTCCAAGACAACATTCATTTCTACCATTCTCTTTCAAGATCATATAGGAAATAAAGTTTTAAAGAGGTCATATAATGTCTTAGCAGAATCCATTATTCTACTTGGTTCTTCAAGGAAACCCAAAGCTTATTTTTCTCCAAAAAGAACTGGATGATGGCTTTATTAAAGAAAAAAACACTTCAAATATATTATCTTGATCATGTTTTGACTAATATATGTATTATTTACAGATGGGGAAAAGTAGTACTAACTAACAATTGTAAGAGTCATTTAAAATGCTGGACTTTCTTACTTATTGTTCTCATTCAGTTGAATTCCTATAAAAGCAGAATATTGGTTTCCATCAGTCCCATGAAATTCACATCAAATAAAAGATTCTCCCTGTATCCTCCTTCTTCCAAGAAATTATCTCATATAACACTCACCACAGACAGGAGCAAAACAGCAAGGCTCATCGTGTTGAACTTGAAACATAAATTGGTCTTCTCTGCATTCTGGTATTGAAAAACTGGGGCATTTCAATGGGTCACATTCTGCAGAAACACAAAGTTATTTTAAATACTGCATAGTATTTAAGCACACAAAAAACTGCATATTGTGGGATAAAATAGTGCATTTTAAGTTATCTTTGAATATATATTTACTAGAGGCCTGGTGCATGAATTTGTGCATGGGTGGGGTCCCTCAGCCTGACTGGCAATTGGGGCTGATAGGAGCTGGCAAGCCCAGTTCTGATGGGGGCCTTTGGGAGCTGGACGGTTGGGGAGAGGGACTGCGGGAGGTTGGCCGACCCCAGGAGGTTGGCTGTTGGGAGTATACTGACCACTAGAGGGCAGCTCCAGCATTGAGTGTTTGCCCTCTGGTGGTTAGTGCGCATCATAGCGACCAGTCGACTGGTCTTTCTGTTGACCAGGTGTAACAGTTGCTTAGGCTTTTATATATATAGATATATTTTTTACCTATTTCAAAAAGATCAAAATCTTTAAAATAAGTTTATTACTATATACATGCATATAATGTCTAAATTATATGAGGATATGTTTGTTGATTTTAGAGACAGAGGGAGAGAGAGAAAGATCGATGTGTGAGAGAAAAATTGACTTAAAACCTAGGTATGTGTCCTGACCAGAATCAAACCCCCAACCTTTTGGTGTATGGGATGATGCTCCAACAAATTTAGCCACCCAGCCAGAGCTCCACAATCTTAAAAATAGATTATTTATTTGCAGACACAAAGAATAAGAATTTAATCCACTATTCTGAATGAACAATGACTCTCACTATTACTCACCACATTGGTACTGTGGACAGCAAGAAAGAGGGCTATGGCCAATGTACAATTTTTGGCTATCTGTGCATGTCGGAATGGTCATATCACACAAGGTCATGTCACATCCTGCAAATAAGAAACAGAAGCATTATAAAATATTAATGAACATAACTAAAACCTAGTGATTCCAATTCAAAGCAGGGAAATGGTTCTCATTATGCATGTTTTCACACTTCAGTTCAACCCATTCTGTTTACAAAATTGGTCGTAGGTAAAAAGGCAGCAGATGTAAGGTTTACTTATTTTTTTACCCTCGATTGTCATAAATCAAAGATTCCCAGATCCTAAGACTGTGGCTTGGCCCAGCAGCACAGATGACATGTCACATGCCTGTCCTTTCTCCATGTCTGTCACGTGTTACTGAATATTACTAACTATTAATGGGCAAAGTTTTGCATGTGTGTTTGTAAAATCAGCAAAACCATAATGAGGCAAAACTTGCTTTGAGAAAGTGCAAGTAAAAAAACTTCCATTGTTACCTCAAACTTACCTTTTTTTTTTTATACCCAGCACCATGCACACCCACTTTTTCACAACGGCTGTAAACATACATGTTTCATGACATGAACTGACGGTACAGCTTCGGCTGAGTACATACCACAAACCTCCTTTGAGCAGCAGGACTCCTTGTCAACGATGCCCAGGATGAGCTCAGCCTCTCGTTCACAAATTGGCGAGGGCTCTTCCTCACAGTCAGGCTCAATAGGAATGATGCTTCCATTCTCCAGACATTTGTAGAGGGCACATTCATCAATACCCCCATTCCAAATCTCCCCAGCAGTGCGGGGCTGGTCATTACTGTCAGTACATGCTTAAAAAGATTGACAATGTCACATCATTCATAACCTGGGCACGAAAGTCAATCAAGCTGCTGTATTTTGATTTCAGACTGTGACTTGGCACAGATCACATATCATATCCCTATCCTTTCTCACATTTGTCTTGTCATTCATCAGATACTAGCTTGTATTTTTCTTTAATGAAATGATTGATGTAGTCTGCAGAAAATATATTTCCCTTCTAAAATTCTCTGTAAATGTGTGTACTCTATTTTATAAATACCATAAATGGTTAATTACTTTTTTATTTTAAGTCTTGTTAACATAATTTACTTCATTTGAACAAACTCAGTAACATGACTTCAAATGCTTTAAAATATTTACTGTTGAAAATGAGTGGTGCCCTGACAAGTTTGGCTCAGTGGATGGAGCGTCGGCCTGCGGACTGAAGGGTCCCAGGGTTGATTCCGGTCAAGGGCATGTGCCTTTGTTGCGGGCACATCCCCAGTAGAGGCGTGTGCAGGAGGCAGCTGATCGATGTTTCTCTCCCATCGATATTTCTAGCTCTCTATCCCTCTCCCTTCCTCTCTGTAAAAAAAAATCAATAAAAAAATATTTTTAGAAAATGAGTGGTATTAGAAAACAAGGCAACCTTAACATTTTTTGTGATATGAAAATTCAAAATTTTAACTTTAAAGCCTAAATATGGAAAGTAAGTAACAAAAAATATTAGTGACTCTATTAGCTTTATTATTAAGGTTTTACTTAATAATAAATATGGTTCTCTAGTAGTCCTTTTAAGGAATAATAAAGATAAATGTAGTGACCCACTGCATCCCAGCCTCCAATGAACTTATTTTATACCTCTCTATTTACTAGCAAGCCAGCTTCATAGGTTCCTAAAACAAACATACGCATGCCTGTATATTCTCAGTCTCCACAAGTACTTTCCTCAATGGCAAACACAAACTTGTTTCTGAAGCTACATATGCATTTCACTTCCACATGCCTAAATCATTTTTCTTTAATTTTACCTAAATGTCTTTTCTTCGGAGTGTGATGGTGAGCCCTATGACTGCTAAAGTACTAGACTAAAATTTTCTCAGTTTTTCACCTGAAACCACCATGGAGATAATGTGTCAGAATAAAATGGTTTGAAAATGAAAGTAGAAATATTAACTCTTTTCTCTCAGATAATAACAGAATCTGAAATTTTTAAGTGCTATTTTTTCTCAAGGCACTATTGTGAAATGCTTTGTATTATTTTGTGCATTCCCACACTAACCTTGTAGGTACTTTCCCCAATTTACAGATGCATGACTCAGGCTTGCAGAGGTAAAGCTGGAAACTTGAAGTAATTTGAATTTGAATTAATTCACATACTACACTCTTCATTCTTAGTTTTCCATACTCTTGCCCAATTATTAAAGGCACATGTGGAGATTAAAACACATCACCACCACAGCACCTGTTTTGGTAACTTCAATTGAAATCCTCTAAAATCCAACTACAAACTAACAAACTCAGTTCCTTTCCAACAGCTAGGTTCCTTGTGATCAATCTTTCTAGGTACATCTCTTCAAGATCTGACAATGTTTTATTTGTTTGCTGCACCCGTAAGAGGTCATTTTGTACTTTGCTGCTTACCACATTCTTCCTCTGGAATGCACTGGGTTGAATATGGCCTGTGAAGAATGGTTCCATTTTTGCACACACAATCTTCTCTTACATTCAGACATGAAGAGTGTCCATAGAACCACCTGTTCAGACATGTTCTTGCCTCACAGGGTCGCACACAGGGTTGATATTCCTTACCCTCTGGGCAAGTCAGAGCTAGGAGGAGTAGAGGACAGAGTTTGCTAATAATAAAAGTAATCTATTGGAATTCTAATAAAAAGAAGAAATGTCGATTTCTTTTTGAAAGTAATTTTTCACATTTCAGTTTCTTCCAAGTCTGTTTTTTTCATTTATTATGTAATCACAAATCAGAAAATTTAAAAATGGGTGGGTATTTCTGAGTATCTTCCAGGGGTCCAGCTAGTATTATGTTATGGTAAGAAAAGTTCACCTGATTTAAATTAAATGAATCTCACCAATAAGCAGCCCAAATCTCATTGGCGTGAATATAGAGTCAACTGTTAGGAAATTCCTGCTCTGTTCTATAGAAAATGCAAAGAAATACACTTTAAATATGCAAATCAACCATGTCATAAAACAACAAATGCTGTATATTTAAGTTCAGTCCTTCACTGTCAAAAGATGCTACCATTGTTGAGCAATTTCTAAATGATGTTTTAGGAAATTCTTGTTTATGTTCAGTGATCTTAAAATGTCATACTGTTAAAAAATGAACCCAGCCTGGCCAGTGTTGCTCAGTGGTTGAGTGTCGTCCCTGGAACCAAGAGGTTGCCGGTTCAATTCCCAGTCAGGGCACATGCCTGGGTTGGGGCTCGATCCTAGTGTGGGGTGTGCAGGAGGCAGCCGATCGATGAGGTTCCTGTCTCATTAATGTTTCCATCCCTCTCCCTTCCTCTCTCTCTAAAAAAAAAAAAAAAATGGAAAAAAAATGAGCACAGAGCTGGTGGGTGTGCAAACTGGTAAAATCTCAGTGGTGAAAAATTTGACAGTATCTTGTAAAATTGATGAGGTCATACATTCCTGTGAACCAGGCACTCCCACTCTTGAGTAGTGATGACATCTGGGAGGGCAGGGAGACAAGGGAGATAGAAGGGCACGGGAGTCATGTAGTTGGTGTTTGTGATATATTATTCTTTCTCTATGCATTTTATTCCTTTCCCCTAGGAAAAAACTTTTATTTTGGAGCATTTGAGTAACATTCATTTTGAAGATCTTTTACCACTTAATCCTTTTAGTCACTATTTCTTAAATTGTTATTTCTGGATGTGCTCTGGATTGGTGAAATGTTTTATGAAAAGCATTACAACTTGGTGGGAAAGCATGAACCTTATAGATAAAAATGGGCAAAGAATGCATACAAAGGAAAAAGGAAATACAGCCATGTAATTGGGAGAATACTGAATGCAGATATCAAAGAAAGCCAGAAACATCGATTTCTTGGAAGTGGATATTATGTCAGGAAAGGAGAAAAGGGGGGCAAAAATCTCCATCCTCTCCACGCAATACATAAATGAGAACAAGCTGGGGGAAACGAAGCAGGTTAAATGGGATGAACAAATGTGTTGTGAGATGCAGAATTAAAGTCCCTCTTCAATCCTCTGTGATTTCTTTAACTCTTCAGTTTACTTTGCTGGACTAGGTTTTCTTTTACGGTAATTGAGGTTTACTTTAAATTTAGCTCAGGATAAAAACAGAAGTTGCCTATGGGGAAAGCTTGCCTCCTACTTCTAGGTTAGATTGATATGCAGTTAATCTTATGAAATTATTTTATGATGAAAAATGAAAAGAAAAAGAAAAAAAGTGAACGGAAAACAATGGAAAGTCACTTGGCTGTTAGAAAATGTGATTTGCAGTGTACTACTTACAGCAGTAATCAGGTGTCCTCCACTGAATACAGATGTCAAAATTGTTGCACAGAGCCACATACGCAGACGGTGCATCACATTCATGGTTCCAATGATTGGTATAATTGATCCACATCTTTTCACAAAAGTTCTGCGGTGAAACCTAGAAATATGTTGTGCCTTTGGATAAGTTATATTATTTTATTTCTCTAAATGCCCTAAGCTAGACTAACGCTATTTGGAAAATCAAAGAGCAGCAAGTTAATGTGCATTATGGTTCTTCTTTGACCTTAGATTTTCAAAACTTCATGGTATGAGATGTCACCTCTGAATTTACAAGATTTTGGATAAAACTCATTTTAGATAATATAAGTACTGTCTGCTCTGATCTACATAAATCTAATCTTATAAAGATGGAAAAGAATCCCACTTTTGGGTACTTATCCTAAGGTTTATAGAAATGAACACTTTGTAAGGTATATAAATGTCTAATCACTATGTTGTACACCTGAGACTAGTATAATATTGCATGTCAACTGTAATGAAAATCAATTTATAAAAACGGGTGGAAAAGAAGTAGAGTATGTGGCTCTAGCAAAAGCCATTTCTGATATCACAGTTTAGGTTACACTTGTCTTTTCTATGTATGGAGTAAGACTTTGACCTATTATAAAATTGAAGCTCCTGAAGCTTTCCGTGATGATACATGACGTTGCTCACTAAATGAGGTTATAAATGCTTATGAAAACACGCACAGCCCTGGCCAGTGTGGTTCAGTCGGTTGGAACTTCCTCCCATACACCACCGAAAGGTGGTGGGTTCCATTCCCCGACAGGGCACATCCTGGGTTGCGGGTTCAATCCCCAGGCAAGGTGCATGTGGGAGGCAACTGATCTATGTTTCTCACATCTCTCTCTTCTCTCTATCTTTCTCTGTTTTTCACTCTCTCTCCTTTCCTCTCCCTAAAACCAATGAATAACATGTCCTCAGTGAGAATTTTAAAAATGTATATTAATATTATATGTTGCTCAAATAATGTATTTAATTTTTCATACCTCAGTGTAATTAGGGAGGCA
>NW_006299245.1:1749724-1753763 GCF_000327345.1 Myotis davidii | reverse complement strand
CCCTACAGGTTGTTTCATTTTGATCTAGAGATGCCTGAAATCTAAATAATTTAACTTTTAAGATCCTTATTCCAATTCTCTGTTCATTCATTCAGCAAATATACTAAGCATTGACATTCAGGTTGACTCTATAATTTAATTCTAAGTCCAGTTCGGACCTGGCAGGAGGTGAGTGTAACTTTCACCTACTCTGCCGCCATCTTTTCTGGGCCCCTCCCCCCAACTCTCCCTTCCCTCACCCCCATCTGAATGTAGATGCTTGGATTCTACATTCAGATGCTAAATTCTGACATAGATCAAAGTTTCAGATAAAATGCTTAAGATTTTACATATCCCATCATTTCTTCTTCAAGGTTCATATCTATACAAAGCAAGGTTCCACTTCCTTTTTAATCTCCTATGTTGCCTCTCCTCGGTTTCCAACTACTTTACTTTGCACAGAATTCTTGTGATGGTCATCAGGGCCTCCTAATTGTCAAATACCAGGGACACTATCATTCGGAACCTTCCCCAACCTCTCAGAGGCCTCTGACGCCAGGAACCCTTCCTGCTTCTTAGGACCCTCTGTGTCCTTCCAGGGTACAGAACCCTATTGCCGTTCAGCAGCTCATTGTTTTCTCTGCTGCCTCTCATTCGGAGTGTTTCTCTAAGTCCCATCTCCACTGGTCATGTTTACTCATTGCAACTGCTCTTTCTGGGCTCACCCATTTTCAGTTTCTATCACCATCTGGGCATTAAAGTCTTTGCATTGATTTCTTCGTAAGTCAAATAGTTAATAATAAGCTTATTATTGCTTAAGATTGCAGGGAATTAATATGTGTAAAGTTTATAGAACAGACTGTGGTATATTATTAATTATAATTTTTTAAAATGTAGGTGATAATAACTTCTCAAACTGGATCTCTGGCCTCAGCTTATCTCCTCTGAACTCCAGAATTATGTTTCTAAGTTGTTTTGTGGCTATTTATGCTTTAAAGTCCCACATGACTTAACTTACTCAAAATAAAAATGATATCCCTTCTCCATTTAACCCCCCCAAAGCTGTTTCTCTCATATCTTCCATTCATCTATTCATTTATGCATACTTCTGTAATTTATTGAACACCTGATTACATACCAGACACTATGCTATGCATGAGGAATATAAAGGTGAATAAAATGGATCTTTTCTCTGCCTTGTGGATCTCAATTTAAGAAAAGCTTTTAGTGAGCAAGAGGAGTCACCACGTTAAAATGGACTGAAAGAGGAAAGCATAAAAACCTATGGACTGAAAAAACCCTGAAATATTCAAAGTGTTAAAAGGAGAGAGGCTGATGTTTAGCAGACAAGAAGAGTGTAGTAGAGGAGGAAGCTGGAGATGGGCAGGCAGAGCATGGAGGACCTGGAAAGCCCTGATAAGAAGTTTGGAATGTGTCAGTAAAAGACATTGATGGGTTTTAGGCGGAGAAGTGATATAATCCCGTTTCCATTTTAAAAGACCATCTGCCTCCTTATATGGTAATTTGCAAAAAAGGATGAAGATTAGAAGTAGGAAAACCAAATTATGAGCACTCCTTTCTTTTGCCATCAAACACACTGGGAAGGTCCTAAGAGAAAAGCGGAGGCTATCCCAGACTAAATGGTACCCTGTGTTGCCTCACTACGCCCGGAAAGGTAAGCTGAAAAGTCTCCTGATTTAATCAACCTTCCAGGTTCCCAGTTAAAAATTCAATTTTCGAAAATCATTCTGCTTTTAAAAGACATAAAAATGACGCTGAAATCGGTTTAAAAGTATTTGCTATGTTTTCATTTTTGTGGGCATGCATTGAAAAACATAAACATTTGAAACTTATTTGCATCCAAATCTCTAAGTAAAAGTGAAGCTCCAGACATGTGTCATCTTTTGTCCCTGACTTCAAGCCCTTTGCCTTTGTCCTCAGGGGAAGTTCGAGGCAGGCTGAGGGCTGTGAAGTCTGCACTTCCTTCAGCAGGGAGGGTGCTTCACAGTAAGTTCCTTCCTGCTTCAACAATTCCCTCACTCCTCCTCCAGGCTCTTTCCATCCACACGACTTGCACTAAACCTTCAATGTTTTCCTAACATGCGCTTTTCCACCAAGACTGCTCTTACATATATAGTTTTATCTGCCTAAGTGTCCTTTCCTCCCTTCTCTCTCCTGGAAAATGCATTCTTCTATGTAATACAAATGTCTTAAACTGTGGGAAATTTTCTTCAACCCTGGGCTCCCATGTACCTCCATAGTGTATCTTGCAACATATCTATTCACAGGCTTTCTTTCCCACTAAGTTGTTTCAGGATGAGGAGAAAGTCTTATTCATCTTTGGATCTCAGGAGTTTAACACAAAGCCTTTTAGGGCCGAGAAGTTCACTAACTTTTCATTAAGTGATTCATGAAATGCTGTTTTTGTCTGTTCTTCGTTTCTAATAATGGATCTTTTAAAATATAGAGATTATATTAAAATATCTGCTAGTCACCTAAAGTCAGAAAGTTAGATACTAATAAAGAAAATTAAATATGTGACAGGTTCTATTATAAATATACCCCTCAGAGGCCAAGTTCATAGGGAATTGATTAAACCCCTCACTGTTGTGGTTTCTATACTGGGTTATCAAGTGGCATTGATCTCTTTTTCCTAGAGGCATTTATTCAAAAGATGGAATTTCATGTTTCTGGAAAGCTGTTGATATAGCTCTGAAATAAAAATCGGGAGAAAAAAGGTAATTATCCTCCCTCTCGACAACTCTATAAACAGCAAATGATTCTGAATTCCAAAGCAAACTGACAGAAGGTTTGGAGATAAACTATTCTTAGTAGAAGGACATCATGGCGAGAATAGGACTTTACTGGGTTTACTTTCAACATATCTAACAGGACAGCTCTTACCTATGGTCACTTTCAACTTACTTTACCATGGCATGGAACAAAAGCTTTTCTATTTAATAATTCAATGCAGTGACTGCAATCATACTCAGTGCAATTTCTAACAGGTCTTCTTGTTATCACTTTAAATGATTTCTCAATTTCCCAGCTCTCAATAAATAATTCTATGTCTTCCATATTTGTAATAATTGTGCCATTTTGCATCCTTAGATCATCATCTGGATCATCATTGCAAATTCCTAGAAAGATATGTGACATTTAGAAGGAAAAAATTTTCACTTAAACCAAATGTAGGTAGCAGAATTCAATCATCATAATAATTGGTTAAGGTTAATGATCCTAGAAGTTAAGATATATGAAAGGATCATAGAAAGTAAAGAAAGAGGAAATTGGTTCTGTCCTTATGCTTTTCTACTATTAGCACTATCTCCTAATTTAAGAACAAGTTCTTAAATCTGTCAAGTATTCCCCCATAATAGTGGCCAATTGGTGTTTGACTTCAGGCATCCACTCCCCCAAGAAAACCCTGCCTGAAAACATTAAATTATCCCTTTCAGAAATCACCCCTGCCTCATCACCTAGTGCATGACACCCTCCAGGAGAGGGGCCTGAATTGCACACCTTTTTTAAAAACTGTTACAAGCAATCCAGGCATAAGTTAGTCAGCTCATGGCAGTCACCAGGCACAGAGATATGTTCAACATTAGGACAACCATTGCCAAGCTAAGAATTTGACCTCAATATTCTAGGACATAGACAATCCCCCTTCCTTGGGATGACACAGCCTATTGATGGCTATCACACATTGACTTGCTCCAGCCCACCTTCCTCGAGGAAGGCCAGACTGAGGATGGAGCTTGCTCTTCAGCCAGTGGGGTGCAGAGACAAGGGAAGTACAGAGAAATGGATCTGTAACCTGATCATAACTTACCTGAAGCCCACCCTATTTGAAGACATATTTTTTTCTTAATTTCTAAGGCTCCCAGCTATAAAAGAAGTGAGCTAAACATTTTTTCCAGGATCAAATCTTATATCACTATCAATAAAGGTTGCTGCTGCCATGGTAGCCCCGGCCCTTGTAAATATGCAGAGAATTGAGTACAGTGCAAAAAAAAAATACCTAAAAAACTCAAGAGAACTATACTATAAAGCAGCTACT
>NW_006299245.1:1748051-1749457 GCF_000327345.1 Myotis davidii | reverse complement strand
GGTAAACAAATAGAAAGGGAATTTTTTATATTTCTAATTTGCTTTCTTTGGCTTGAAACTCTTTGTATCTATGTAACATACGGGGTGGGGCAAAAGTAGGTTTACAGTTGTAAGTACATGAAACAACATATTCTTGTAGTATTCATTATTAATTATTGTATTATATTCCATGTGAACAACTATAAGCCCACTTTTGCCCCACCCTGTATTGTGATATTAAATTGAGGAGTAAAGGTACATCTAGGCTTTATACTTTATAATAAAAAGTTATTTTTCACCTTTCTATGCCTCATTTTTGTCACTTACAAATTAATGCTAGTGCCTATTCATAGGGCTATAGTTATAATAAAATGAGTTGAAATAAGTAAAATAATGCCTGACACTTCATTAATGCTTAATAAAGAAGAGCTAGTAGAAATATAAGGAATATTATATTAATAGTGAGGATATGGCTCCATAAAATATCCATATTGAACTGTTATCTCTTGCTTCTTAATCCATTCATTGGAAACCATTACTTCCTTCAATATCACCATAGGTCACTGAAAGTTAATATCACATCTCGAATCAAAAAAATCTGGCAATAGGTGCCAAAACAGTGTAAAATGAACAGGAAAGAAAAGTTAGAAGAAGTTGAGATTTGAAGAGCAATACTCACCACAAAGTCCTTCTGTGGAGGAGGACAAGTTAAATTGAAAGCCAAAATGAATGTCTAAGATTCCTGTGAGATGAGCCCACTTTATGATTAGTCCAGCTGGAGTAGTAATCACGTACATTGTGCCAGAATCCTCTATCAACAGTTCTTGATTTGAAAAGGGCAAAGGCACAACAATAGAATCCACTTCTACCTGTAATTACATAATGCATTTAAATCTGTCAGTAACATTTTTATGTTTAAATATTTATTAGCCATGGCCAGTGTGGCTAAGTTGGTTTGGCATTGTCCCATGCACCAAAAGATTGCTGGTTCGATTCTCGAGCAGGGCACATGCTCAGGTTGTTGCTCAGTCCCTGATAGGGGGCATGCAGGAGGTAGCTAATCGATGTTTTGCTCTCACATCAATATCTGTGTGTCTCTCTCTCAAAAAAAATCAATGAAAAATATAAAATTAAATAAATAAATATACATTTATTAAAATTAGGAGTTTTCAGATTATCACATTTCTTCCTATTTAATATAAACTATACTAAGTTTTTAAAAATTTATTTCCCTGGTGCTGTCATAGCATCTCATAACTTCAAAGTTTTTTATTGTTTCTTTGCTGTGTCTTGCTGTATTCAGTATTTGTTTTAACCTCATTGCCCTTTATCTTCTTCAAAACTTAACTTTTGCCCTAGCCAGTTTGGCTCAGTGGATACAGCATCAGCCTGTGGACCAAAGGGTCCCGGGTTTGATTCTGGTCACG
>NW_006299245.1:1735670-1747016 GCF_000327345.1 Myotis davidii | reverse complement strand
GGAAGAGCCAGCAGATTCCGCAACATGTTGGCTCAGTTATTGCCCACCAACCGCGACTCGAAAAACAGTGCTTTAAATAATGGCAATGACATGGAAGCATGAACTGCAACCAGCAGTAAATTTGTTGAAGTTTATACCTGACCAACCACCTAATTTCTCATCTTTACATCTTTCTCATACTGTCACCCTTGAGCTGAAACATCTCTCCACTTGCCTGTTAATTTCTACTCATTCTTTAAGATTTATTTTAGGTGTCACTTCCAAAATTACTTACTTGACCCTCCTACAAACTGCACTAAATGACCCCTCTTTTTGTTTCCATAATGTCTTGGTCATAACTCTGTCACTATACCTCCTACTACTTTCTAATTGGCAGATAATTACAGTCATGCATCCCACACACAACTACAAGTAACTTGAGATCAGGACCTCAAAAACCCACTGTGTTGTTTTTATCATGTAAACGCTCACTAAGTGATTTTTTAAAAATTCATTAGTTTTTAACTAAATACATGACCAGTGACAAGTTCAGCTGAGGCAAAAACCAAACCCAAATGCTTATAATAATAGCACACCAGGTGTGAATTCACTCCCCATTCACTTCCTGTTAATATATCAACTTCATAAAAATCAAAGGTATATATGAATACTATCATTCAAAAGGACCACATTCATATATTTTTTAAGTTTACTTAAAATTTAACACCTTACTATTTTAGGATTATTTTATTTATTTTAATATATTTTTATTGTTGATAGTACTATAGCTATCTCCCATTCCCTCCCTCTTTTTCCCCCCTTCTCCCAGTCCCTACCCACCCACCCACCCACCCCAGGTGTTCACTATCCTATTGCCCATGACCATGGGCTATGCATATAAGTATATAAGTTCTTTGAATTATTATTTTAATATTGTTTCTAGTCTAGAATCTATGGTCCTGTGTTAATGGAATTATTTCCAGGAAGTCTATAATGTCTCATCCATTTCAAGCCAAAAGATTTTTTACACATTATTTTCTTATATTTTTGAGAGAACCATTTGTATCTGAGTGAGACATCTGGCTTATAACTCACTCCTATCTGGTAAATATATTCCTTGGGAATATATATTTGTATTTTTACATTATAAAGCCTTTTAAAACATTTTTCCTATAAAACTAAATAGATATTTTCCAACTTTTACAAACCTTGCCCTTCTTCAGTATATTTCAATAAAGTTAACTATTCCTTTATTTTTCTTATTTTAGCTATCACTTATTCACTGAAAAAGTAATGGCATCAACATTTCAAAACTACTGCTTCCATTGATCCTTTTGGTGGTCTTCATCCTGGTATTCATGGCAACTACTGTTTTCAGCCTTATGATCCCTCTTCTTCACGTCATTTCCATTGTGTTTAACTTGGAACACTAAGGTTAACTCTGCCACTAAGAAGACTGGCCACTTACCTTATCCAAGAAGGCTTTAGCATATTTCACATGGCTGTTGCAGTTAACCTCACAAGGAGAGAAATATTTGCAACAGTTGGCACATTATGGAAAGAAGAATATAATACTAAGAAACACCTTTAGGCTGCCCATGAAAACAATGATTAGACATAATAGCAATAAAACTCCACTGATATGTGGAGTTTTTTCCTCTTTTTGAAAATAATTGTATTTATATAATTTCTTAATTATATCTAAGGCAAGGATGTTTTTAAGCTTTGTATTCTTACCTTTCTTGCTGCCCGATTGACAAGTATTTTATGTATAGATGTTGTCAAATTTAACCTCTTAAAACAAAGTCCAGAGATTCTTTCAGAAGAAGCCTTAATTTTGGGAAAAAAGAAATAAAAAACTTTGTAAAGTTAATAAACATAATTTTAGCAACAAACAGAAGTAATTTACTAAACACTTCACAAATACTCACTAGCTTTTGAAATGAGTCCTCATTCTGAAAAGAAAAAAGCATAAAGAGAAAACATTTTTAAAAGAAAAATACTACTTGACTCAAAAACTTTTTTTGGATTACTATTATATGCCTCTAAATATAGTAACATGAAACATTTTTTGTTTTAAGTGCCAGAAGATAAATGTCAGTGAGTTCTTGAGCCCCTCCTTACTCTAGGAATACCTAATATTGCAACATACTCCAGCTGTAGATTTATGAAGAAAGGACAAAAGAATGGACTTTGGGGGGAGGAAAAAGGGGGAAAGGAGACATATGTAATGCTATATGTAATACTTTAAATAATAATAAAAAATAAATTTTACTCAGATCTTAAGAGCTTGAATATATAAATGTGCAATGATCTCATTTGATTATTCCTCTTTTCAATATAGATTAACAAATTTTCATAAGTTATTATCGTCATGTTGATAATTCCATCTGCTCAGTATTACCTTTGTACTTCTCACTTAGTATTGGTTATGAGAGCTATTGAAAGTTCATTATTTACTAGTAAAATCTACATGGGGAACAAAAGAATTGAACTTACCTGATTCATGGAGCATTTTTCAATATGAGCAACTATAATTTCCCCAGGAATTCGTACTAAGATATAAGAAGCCATACTATATAATGCTGCATTGTTTCCATCAAACGTAATGATGCTCAATTCTGACAACATGGAACACCGACCTAAAAGAAATGTTGGAGAGAGGATTTCCTTAGTTACTAATTATTTCTATTTGCAGTAACAATTGCTTTAAATTAGTCTTATATGTTGGACAAAAAGCAAATCTAAAGGTTACATACTGGGAACCAAAATCATAAATCAAATGAAGAATGCTCAACAATAACTTTGGCTTGATGAGGTGATCGGCTCAAAAAAATTACAACCTCCTCCTGATCAAAAATTGATAACGATGTAAGAAATGCAAACCCACAAGGACATTCCCACTCAGGGCAGCAGATATCAGTGTTCACTTGAACAGGCCTTCCCCGGAAACCACAGTCAGGCATTTCCACGTCCTTTGGGCAATTGAGAGACCAGTTGTACAACTTCCATTCCATATTAAGGCATATATATTGGCTACAATTATAAACAGGATCAAATTGTTGAGGCTGTTGTAAAAACAAAAAGAAAGAAATAAAGAAAATCGGTGATTTCCCCCCCATTTTCAACTAATGTTTTCAATTATTTTTACATTTTTTGTCTTTATCCCCTTTAGGCAACCCTCAGCTTGTTCTCCATATCTATGGTCCTGCTTTGTTTTGTTTATTCACTTGTTTTTGTTTTGTATTTTTAGATTCCACACATAAGTAAAATCATATGGTATTTCTCTTTCTGTGTCTGACTTATTTCACTTAGCATAATACCCTTCTGGTTCATTCATGTTGTCACAAAAGTCAAGATTGCATTCCTTTTTTATTGCTGAGTAATATTTCATTGCATATATTTTTTTTTAAATTCTCCATTCACATTGCCTATAGTCTATATTCCCTACATATGACAGCCTTTGAAAGATTAACAATTAAAATTTTACTACAACTTTTTGTTGATGTAACCTTTCTAAAATACTCAGTATGAACGTTTTATTTCAACTTTATCTCAATATTGACTTAATATCAGAATTGCCCATGTACTCAGAAATCTGAGCAAATTGAAGTCTTACCCTAATTTATCTAGCTTAGTGTTTTGCAAGCAGACTTATATAGTGGCTCTCAACCTGCCATACTACATTGTGTAAAGCTAGTATTGAATCTAATCTTTGTTAGTGTCAATTTTTTAAAAATTACAACTTAATTATATCCTAGTATTTCATTAAAAATTCCTATGTGAGGTCAATTTGACTGTTTGGTAGAATCATTATAAATTATCAATGCAATGTATAGCTCACAGACTTCTAGACAGACAAGAGTTAAATAAGTGGTGTTTTTTTCAGTTTATAAATTACATTCTATTTAAATCATGGTAATAATTATAGCAATGATAAACATTTATACCACTTATTATGCTCCCCATTGTTCAAACTAACCCATTTCATTGCCACAACAACAACCATCTGAGGTGAACTCTATGTTTACATTACCTGTAAATCCACAGCTTTTTGATACCTAAAAGGAATCTTAATCTTTACATGGCAAAACTGAACTCTTGGTTATAACCAACCAACCTTCACTTCCCACAATTTCACCATCCTAATTAATGTCAACTGTATCCTTCAGTTGCTCATAACAAAAGTTTTAGAATCCTTGATACTTCTCTTTCACTCACACCTCACATCTAATCCTTCAGCAAATTCTGTAGCTTCTATTTTCAAAATATATCCATCATCTCTACTGCTGTTACCTGGTCCAGGCCACCATTGTCTTTTGCCTAAATTCCTGCAATAGCCTCCTAACTCGTTCTATTGTCTCCTTTCACCCTGTTCTCAACACAGCAGCTAAAATAATCCTGAAACAAATTATCTCTTGTAATTCCTCTGCTCAAAAATATCCCATGCGATATCCTGTCATTTAGGAAAAAAGCCATGGTCTTTACAATCATCTAAAAAGGCTTACATAATCGAATTTACTTGCTGCTATTTTATTCCTTCCTTACTTAACGGCCTTGTTGGTGTTGTTTGTGTGTGTGTGTGTGTGTGTGTGTGTGTGTGAGTGTGTGTGTTTTGTTTTTTGTTTTATATTTCAGGTACTTCCTCACCGCAGGGCCTTTGCACTTGCTTGGAACACTCTCTTGTTTTCTACACAGCTCACTGTCTCAACTTCTTCAGAACTTTTATTATGAAACTAGAGGCCCAGTGCACAAATTTGTGCACCAGTGGGGTCCCATGTCCTGGCCTGTGGGATAGGGCTGAAATCGGCTCTCCGACATTCCCTGAAAGGTCCCAAATTGCGAGAGGGCACAGGCTAGGCTGAGGGACCCCACTGGTGCACGATTGGGGCCGGGAGGGACGCAGGAGGTTGACCAGCCAGGGAGGGACCACGCAGGGGAGGGCCCCAGGACATGGCCAGCTTGTCTCACTTAGTCCTTATCAGCCCAGACCCCAGCAGCAAGCTAACCTACTGGTCAGAACACATGCCCTCTGGTGGTCAGTGCACGCCATAACGACTGGTCGACCAGTTGACTGTCTGCTCCCTGGTGGTCAGTGCATGTCATAGCGAGGGTTGAGCAGCCTTAGCATATCATTAGCATATTATGCTTTGATTGGTTGAATGGATGACCGGACACTTAGCATATTAGGCTTTTATTACATAGGATCACCTCATCAGTGACAACTTTTGACCATATAACTAAAAATAGTTTCATTTTCCTCCTGAGCAGCACCCTCTAACATTTTTTATGACTCAGGAACATATTTTGCTTATTGATTGTCTCCAAACCTTTAATAAAATGTAAACTTCATAAGCACAGAAATGTTTGCCTGCTTTTATATTGTTTTATCCATGGTACCTTAATAGTGCCTGGCCAGAAATAATAATGGTTGAATAAGTAATTACTTTATTAGAACAAATGGCATATTTGGAGTAAGGATATAAGTGCTCAAGTCTCAGACAAGACAATTACAAGCTCTGGAGTTCAATGACCTTATCTTGCTTTGCTTACCATTGTGTCTTTGTCATCTTATACAACGCCTGGCACATAGTAGCTTCTTAATAAATATTTTTTGAATGCTTGACTTACAGAGAAGCCCACACTAGATAACTATTCATTAAAGAATCACACTTAAGTTCCCATTTGAATTTTATATTTTTTAGCGTGATCAGCACCTAATTAATAAGAAATATTTGGGTCTGTTTAAAAAATACAATTGTTAAAGTAGTAATGCATATTTCTTATTATCTTTTATCAAAGAAAGACTAGCGATCACACTGAAAAGTTTAATAGCATTTGGATAGTGATACAGACACTTGAACAGATGCTACAAGAAAAGGACACAATAGTTGAAGATATTACTCGTTCTTACCTCACATTCTAAACCTGGGGTGGGTGTTAGCACAGTGATGTCTGGTGGAGAAACCGTTTCTGGACCTGTTGGAAATGAAGATGTCCTCTCTGTTAGTGGGATGATATCCATTGTGTATGGAATTCACAGGTGGTAGAAACTGCTAAGAAATATTATATAGATTATTTCATTTATTCCCACGAGAACACTGGGAGGTAGATAGTAATACTCTTGTTATTTTACAGAGAGGGATACTAAGGTGCAGCGAGGTAAGCTGGTGAATGTTTGAGACAGAATTCAAACTCAGAGATTTTGATTCCAGAGTCCTGGCTTTTAACTGGCATTTATATATATAATGCCTCTCTCATAGAGTTCTTATAAGGATTAAATGTATGCAAAGAATTTAGTCCAATGCCTGGTACATAATAAATACTCAATAAATGGTAGTTAATTAGAATAGAAGTGATGGTAGTACTGCGACTATTATTTTGAAGATGTCACAGGACTCATTAAAATTTTCAATGACTTGCCATTGTGTTTAGAAAGAAAATCCAATTTTTTTACTAGGGACTCGGTGATCTGGCCCTGATCATCTGTGCCATCCCTTCCCTCGGCTCAATTCCCCTTCACTACATGCTCAAGATACATTGACCTGCTTGAAGTTTGTAAAGAATAATATAAACGGAGCCACTTTAAAACCGGAGCAGAAGCTGCCAGGCCAGAGGAACTGCACATTTTATCTTTCATACCTTCAGATTGTTGCAACTGGGCAAATAACCTTTGGATTGAACCTAGGGCAGCATTGTGCTCCAAAAAAAAGCTGTTTTCAAAGATAACAAGAAAGCAGTGGTGACCCCTGGACTGATGACTACTGGACTGAAAATTAAAAACATTGTTTGGAATTCACATCGCTATGTTGTTATCTGCATCAATAGAAATGCCTCCCTTCTGCTGATGCAGTTGTTCTCCTGCCCTTTCTCAGAAATTCCCATGGCCTTTGTCTCCAAATTAGAACGCTCTTTGGGCTCCTGCCTGAATCAGTGTGTCCGGAATGGCTGTTCTTACGGATCTCAATACATTTCTTGCCGCCTCTCACTTTGAAAGGTCTGTTGTTAGGTCAGCAAATCCCTCTGTGTGTCGTGGTCTCTCTCAGTTCCAGGCCTTTGCACATGCTTCCCCTTCCAGCTGGAGAGCACACTTCCTCCTCCTACTTCTATCCACTCTCCTACCTTCTGCTACCTTCTGAGATCAAACCTCTAGCATTAGTACAAGTAGACAGGAGTGTCTACTGCTTGTATTACCCCCATTGTACTATCACAACAACAAATGGGAAAATAACCTTTGGATTGAACCTAGGGCAGCATTGTGCTCCAAAAAAAAGCTGTTTTCAAAGATAACAAGAAAGCAGTGGTGACCCCTGGACTGATGACTACTGGACTGAAAATTAAAAACATTGTTTGGAATTCACATCGCTATGTTGTTATCTGCTTCAATAGAAATGCCTCCCTTCTGCTGATGCAGTTGTCCCCCTGCCCTTTCTCAGAAACTCCCATGGCCTTTGTCTCCAAATTAGAACACTCTTTGGGCTTCTGCCTGAATCAGTGTGTCCGGAATGGCTATTCTTATGGATCTCAATACATTTCTTGTTGCCTCTCACTTTGAAAGGCCTGTTGTTAGGTCAGCAAATCCCTCTGTGTGTCGTGGTCTCTCTCAGTTCCAGGCCTTTGCACATGCTTCCCCTTCCAGCTGGAGCGCACACTTCCTCCTCCTACTAGTCTATCCACTCCTACCTTCTGCTACCTTCTGAGATCAAACCTCTAGCATTAGTACAAGTAGACAGGAGTGTCTACTGCTTGTATTACCCCCATTGTACTATCACAACAACCTATGGACTAGGAGCGGTTTAAGGGTAGAGGCTGTGTCTTCATCACCTTTCTCCTGTCCTCCCCCCAGTGCCAGGACACTGCCTAGCAGAGTTGACACTCAATTAAATCTTGTCAAATAAATTGAAGAATAAATATCTGAGCTTCTCTAAATTAAGTCTGTCAAGCCTCGCTATGAGTAGATGTATTAATCCTTTCCTGGGGCGAGTTTCATAGTGAGGGAGAGAGGCCGGGGTATGGGCCCAGAATGCCCCCTCCAGAGGCTGGGACAGAGCACAGGGACAGGAATGGAAGCGATTAAAGGATGGTGTTCTTTGCATTAACATATTTTTACAGTCGGCCTAATCACTGTGAAAATTTAAGTAGGATTTGATAAAACCTAAATTCTAGGCCAAAAAAAAAAAAAAGTGCGGGGAATCTTTGTCATCTATACTCATTGAAAGGGAAAAAGGAGGTGGACCAAATGCAGAAGTCATTTAGAAATGGTGTTATGCTGACCCATCTACTTAACAAAACAACTGACAGCTAGGTTTTCCAGGGGATGGGAGAGTACTAATACCAGCCATTGTTATAAGTGTGCTAAGACTTAAATTACACAATGCTATTCTAGTGTCTATAATTGTAACAATACCAGTGCATATGGGTAGAGATAGCTTACCTGGTGACATGGGAATCAGAGGTATGCCTACAAAGAAACAAAGAGACTTTCCTTAATTAGTTTTGTTTAAGGTAAGGCCCACATAGCTCATAGAGGGATCTTTAGCTTGGAGGAAAATGTTTGAGGAGAGAGAACACAGGAGAAATGTTAGAGAGAAGATTTGCTTTCTTTGAAAAGTAATTAGAAATGAAAAGACAATGCAAAGGCTATAGAAGAAGAATCTTATGAAAGTATATTGTCCATCTAAAACTTCTGACCACAAGTGTGGAATCTCAGAGGGAAGGTGAGGGAGGGTGGGTAGGTGGGAAGTAATCAACCGAAGACCTTGTATGCATATATGCATAACGCATGGACAGAGACAATAGGATGGTGAAGGCCTGGGGTGGGGGGTGGGGATGGGCTGGAGGAAGTCAATGGGGGGAAAAATGAAAAATAAAACCACTTGCCATCATAGAGAAAAATACGTTCAAGTGTTTTACTTTTCCAGAATAAAGTAAGTAGGGTTCACACTTACAGTCTCCAGGATAGACACATTTGAGGGTGATCTCATCAAGGATCATATGTTTAGGGCAGTAGGGCAAGCATCCTTCAACCCTTTACATTAAAAAAAAAATCAAAATGAAAAAAAGTTTATCATATAAATTATACTGCAGTTAATATATACCATCCAGATATATTTTTCCTATAATTCTTCCATTCTTCTTGTCAAGCACTAAGGAGTTCTCTATTTGCTACCACTCCCTCATTCCTCATTTTATACAATCACAAGCCAGTGGATCATAAAGAGGTATCATTCATGATTAAAACATAATTTGAACCTAGACCATTCAGCATACACTTATGTTTGGGACACATTAAGGCTATGTTTATAAATCAGTAGAAATGCAGAAGAATCATTTATTGTGATTTTAAACTACATTCATTGTACTTTCTCTTCTTTATACTAATTTAAGAGAGAGAGTAAGGAAGAGAGAAAAACATCGATGTATGAGAGAAACACATCAATTGGTTGCCTCCTGTCCCCCATACATGTGTCCTGACCAGGAATGGAAGCGGCAACCTTTCAGTGCATGGGAGAGCACACACAAGTCAGGGCCGTTCGTTGTACTTTCCATTCCTATGCAACCCCCCTCATCCAAGCAGGTAGGTATGGTCTTTGAACCATCCTTGCCTTAATGACGCAGGCAGAACAAAAACAGAATCTCAATGGCTTGACTTGCCTAAACACACTGAAAAGGCATTTGGAATCTCTGGGTGAAAGGCATGGAGGTGGGACATGGTTGCAGTTCTTTGAAAACAGGGCAGGGAAGGGTAGGGGCTACAGTTCTCAAGGGCATCAGGGCCTGTGCCCAAATTTGTAGCAGGGTGGCCTGGGAGGAGATGATTTTAAATGAGCCTATGGAGACCGGGAACCAAACTAAACTTCTGACAGATAAATATAGGGTGTCCGAAAATTCACGCAAGATTTGCATTCAATTCAATTGGAAATCTTGCGTGAATTTTGGGACACCATATAGAATCTCTCTGATGCATAACAGTTCTTTTAATGAGTATATTATGAATAGGAGTAACTGTATTTACATATGACCTCTATGGTATGCTACTTGGTATCTTTTCTTATAAAAGTTATAATTTCCACTGAATCTCTTTATTTTTAACACTTGATTCCAAGCCCGAGGTTGACTGGTCTTCGTAATGCCCCCCAGTTTTTGTGTATGGCACAGAAGCAAGTGAGAGTCCCAGACTTCAAGAAGTCATGGGCTTGAGCATCCTGGGCCAGAGACAGGAGGAACCATCGGAATGCTTTTTTCCAAGGCCATAAAGCCAAGATGATAACTGAGATTACATATTTCTTCTCATCCTGTTGGGGCTCAGAATCCAATTCATTCTGATTCAAATGAAATAAATGCAATCCTTTGTGTATAACCAATCATTGGATTCATCCATGCTTGAGAGAATTAATGTAAAAATTGTTGTAAAAAGTCTTGTTATCTGCCTCTCAAATACACTAGCAGGTTGTAATAATATTTTAAAATATTTCTAATTGCCTCATATTTAAAGCAAAGAAATTTAAATAACAAATATTCAAGGCCTCTTTAAAATTCAGGAGGGAAATGAACTAACTTGAAACTAGGAGTTAATGTTGCCACCAGAGGGCACTTGTTCATGGAAGGAAATCCAGACAACAGTAAAAAACAAGAACAGCCCATTTCTCTTTTCACATGAGACATATTTAGCTATCTCTTGGATGCCTCCTTCACAAATGATTTTTTTAAACATCAACAGTTTAGCTATTTATTTCATAAAATAAAAAATTGTAAATAGTGCAATTTTAGCCAGTATATGATATTCCTATTCAACTCTACACTTTGTCAAGAAAAAAAAAAAGTTACTAGATTGCTAAAAATAATAAGGGCCAGCTGCTTCTCATTAAATTAAATATCATTTTTATGCAACTAAATTATTTTGCAATTGTTTTATGCAAGTCAAAACCACAGACATCCTCTTAAAACATTTTCCCCAAACCAATAACTTATTATTTTAAAATGCCTTCTTGGTAGGTTCCTATTTATTCTTGTAATACAACTGGTAATCTACTCAACTTCTGACAGATAAATAGAATATCTCTGATGCATAATAGTTCTTTTAATGGGTATCTACACTAATAAAAGACAAACATGCAAATTGACTGTACCTTCACTACACTTTAAACTGCACCAACCAGCCAATCAGTGACTATATGCAAATTAACCCAACCAAGATGGCGGCCGGCAGCCATGGAGCTAGAACAAGCAGGAGGCTTGGTTGCCCCAATGATGGAGGAAGCTTTCCGTGGCGGGCTCTGAGCTCCACTCAAAGCAACAAAGTTTCAATTATAGAAGGTAAATAAATCCCAGAATAAAAAGAAAAAAGAAAAAAAGGAGAGGCTGGGA
>NW_006299245.1:1728355-1734840 GCF_000327345.1 Myotis davidii | reverse complement strand
TACCTCAGAGATGACTGATGTGGCATAAGAAGTAAGACACTAGCCAAATGCCACTTCAAAATATAGCTCCATTTCCTCCCTAGTGCCAGGGCCGGCCCTGCCCTGTGTTCCCTGCATGTCTTTCTTCTATGGTTCCTCCCTTCCTCCCTTCCTCCCTTCCTCCTTTCCTCCCTTCTTTCTTTCCTTCTCCAAGTGCACTCCTCACTATGAGACCCCTGTTTTTCTCAAAGCCCTAATAGCTACAAGGAAATAGGTCTGTTAATGTGAAGGGTCCCAGTGATTGAAGACATCTCCTTTTCAGAAAAATTTGCTTGGCGTGATTTTATTTTGGTGGGTGTTTTTTGTTGTTGTTGTTGTTGTTGCTTTAAGAAAATAAGCAAAAAAAATATATCATTTTCTTCTCTCTGCCCCACCTAACCCTAGATACCCAACAGGGTGTCGTGGTTGAAACCACTGCCTACAAAATGTAACCCAGACTGGGCACATTGTTTAGCTTCTTGTCTCAGTTGGTTTCCCCCTCTGAAATGGGAATGATGAGATCACCCGTTTACAGCACTTAGCACAGTGCGTTATGCTGTCAGCACTCTAATGCGCCAGTTGTTGTAATTCTCCTAGCCCCTTTCATGATTTGCTCCTTCCAAAAGACTGAGCTCGTTTAGAGAGCGGCTCTGTCTCAGGCATTACGTGCAGGAACTCTCCTAGTGCCAATGTTTGTCACAGAATAAAAGCCCATTAATGTCTAATGTAAACTGATTCTTTCAGAAACATTCCCTCCCACCATTGCTCCATCTCTCTGTTCTCCTTATAGCAAAAATCTTAAAAACAAACACAAAAACCATTGGCACTCTGTCTCCATTTTGCCTCTTCCTATTCTCCAGGTTGCCCAATCCAATGAACAATTTTCAGTCTCAATTTTTAAATCCCCCGAACCAGCCCAGCCGGCGTGGCTCAGCGGTTGAGCATTGACCTATGAACCAGGAGGTCATGGTTCATTTCCAGGTCAGGTCATCTGCCCAGGTTGTATGCAGGAGGCGGCTGATCTGTCATTCTCTCTCATCATTGAAGTTTCTATCTCTCTCTCCCTTCCTCTCTGAAATCAATAAAAATATTTTTCTAATTAAATTAAATCCTCAGAACCAAATTCCTGACTTTTCTCTCACGCTGCTCTTCCTCACATTGCCTTACTTCAGTAAATGGCATTCAGCCCTTCCATTAAATTGAATCATTAAATTTGCTGATATTTGACCAGTTATAATTACAAAAATGAGTTTCATGTTTTTCCACCTAAAAATTGCTGAGACCAAAACTTCAGTCCTTAACTCCTCTTTCTCTCATAATTGACATCAAATCCATCAGCAAACTCTGTAACTCTAAATTCAAAATATATTCAGAATCTGTCCACTTCTCAGAACTTCCAGGACTACCAATCAACTTCCTTTCATGTCTTGTTTATATTACTGATCAGTTCTGCTCTTGCCTTTCCCTTTGCCCAGTAGCCTATTCTCACTACAATAGCCTAAGTAAACTTTCTGTGAGTCATGGAAATGGGCAGGAGTGTAGTGATTACAGGGGACAGGGGAGAAGGTGGAGGTGGAAGGGGGCATAGAAGGGATAAATGGTGATGGAAAATAAAATAAGCCCTAGCCAGTTTTGCTCAGTGGATAGAGCATTGGCCTGTGGACTGAAGGGTCCCAGGTTCGATTCTGGTCAAGGGCACATGCCTGGGTTTCAAACGCAATCGCCAGTAAGAAGAAATGTGCAGGAGGCAGCTGATCAATGATTCTCTCTCATCATTGAGGTTTCTATCTCTCGCTCCCTCTCCCTTCCTTTCTGAAATCAATAACAATATATTTATTAAAAATAATAATAAAAGAAAAAATAAAATAAATAAGTCAGATCATGTCACTCCTCTGCCCAAAATACAGCAGGACATTACTCAGTAAAAAAGACAACGTCCTCACAACAGGCTATAAGGTCCTAAATTACTTGTGCACCATTATGAGTCTAATCTCTCATTTCCTTCCTCTCTCACTCTCATTCGCTTTGCTCCAACGAGCCTGGCCCCTTATTAACCCTCAAACATTCCCAGTGCAGGACCTTTGTACTGCTCTCATTTGGAAAGGATCTTTCCCCAGGTATCCACAGGGCCAGGCCCCTCTTGCGTCAGATCTCCGAGCAGATGCCACCCTGTCTGTTCTTCCCTGACCACATGTGTTAAATACACACATGCCTTATGCTCCCAGTCTCCCTCACCTTCATTTTTCTCCATAACACATATTGCCACCTAATAATATATTGCATGAGATATTTACATTTTATTTGTTTAATCTCTGCCTTACCCCAACAAAATTGAAGCTACATAAGGATAGACACTTCATCTATTTTGTTCACTGCTGTTTCGGTAGCAGCTAGAATTCCTGGCACGCAGCCAACCCTTAATTACTATCACTTGTATAACATAAAACAAGTTTATTGAATGTTTAAATGTGACTTACGGTGGAAGAAATTTACATGCCAGTGCTTCAGGATCACTACATGTTCTAAAACAGGGAGTGGCACAAGGTTCGTATCTCCATTCACACATCCTCCTGTAAGGCACTACTGCCTGGATTTCTAGTGGAAAAAAATAAAGCTTAGATTATGTATATTTTTGTTAATATATTTTATTGATCTTTTACAGAGAAGAAGGGAGAGGGATAGAGAGTTAGAAACATCAATCAGCTGCCTCCTGCATGCTCCCCACTGGGGATGTGCCCGCAACCAAGGTACATGCCCTTGACCGGAATCCAACCTGGGACCCTTCAGTCCGCAGGCCGACGCTCTAGCCACTGAGCCAAACCGGTTAGGGCTAGATTATGTATATTTTTAGGTGCATCCTGAAAAATAATGATTTGTGATAGTAATTCTTCCAGGAATTGACCCCCCTCTCCCTCTTTGACCACTAACGCTGTGGAAAAGGCAGGGCTAGGGTAAAGCATTGCTTTGGTTAAAGCTTCTCATACTCAGGCTGAATATCTAAATGTTAGTCTGTCTTCCAAATATTTTAAAAAGCAATGTTGGAAGAGGCCTAGGAAAGTTTTTAATATTCTTCCTTTATGTTTAGTGGATTCCCATTGATTTACATTTCATAATAGTATTAAACACTTGTTCAGAATCTTATTTTTTACCAAGTAATTTTTCTATCGTTATATTTTATCTTTATAACAACCGTGTTGAATAGGTATTATTTCCATTGTATTAATGAGAAGTTGGGGCACAGAGGAGCCAAGTAACTTGCCAAGTTCAAACCGTTAGAAAACGGCAGGACCAAAAACCAGTCACCTGGCATCAAACCTAGGGAGAACACTCCATGTGCGTTCTGCTCCCGGAACTTAGCACAGTACCTTGTACATGGTAAGTATTTTCTGACAAAAAAATAAAAATAATAATAATACATGCTTACAGTTATCAAACCTCCCTTGATTAAATATTTTTCTTCTGTGAATTCTGCTAATACTCTCCTTTCATAGACCTTTCCTTCTGCAGCAGTCCAATATTATCTCTGCAGAGCTCCATAAGAGAGAGAGCTCAGGTAACAGATTATGTTTCTTGGACTCTGGATACAGAACTCAATTCCATGGAATGGGAAGGGAAATAATACATTTTGGAAGGCATCTATGCATATAAAGTTTAGCATGACTGCTAGACCTGCATTACTGGGATTGTGGGTCTGGGAGAGGATTGGTTCCAAGATGAGAGTAGACCCCTAGTGATTCTTAGGTTTAGGAAGCCCACAAAGATCCATTTCTGAGATTTTGATGACGCCATTGGCTATAGTTGTCCACAGATGAGGTGGAACTGCAGGGTCTAGTTCTAAGGAAGCATATTTCTAGATTGGAGGGGATATAGGTTTGTAAAATTTTGACTTTTAAGTAAATTCATGTAAAATATATCACATCTTCCCTATTGAATGTTGCATAGGCATGTCTATGGTTCTTTTTCTCATGAATACAGAAACCTTTCTTGAAGCTCAATTTGAATTATCTAAAATTCAAAGACTATCCAGGTATACAGAAATTTATCCACAACAGAAAAGGCCAATGACTACTTTGCTCATGCTGACAAGGGTACGTTACACTGAAAGGGCGTGTGTGGGAGAACCAAGACAGATAGTAAGCGCCTAGGTTTTGAAAATAAAGCATGAGATTTAAACATTGAATGAGGCGGTGAGGATTGCTCTCTGAAACTCAGAAAACGCAATAGCTATGGCTCTCTAAGGATCTCTAGAAATAAGATCAGGTTCCCGCGGAACCAGGGAAGTCTTCCAGAGGTCAGTGGAACCAGACACCCCAGTACTCAAAGGACAGAGATAAACATGTTGTCTTTATCGTTAAGAATCAGGTTATTGAGAAGTTGTCTTCTAAGAAACAAAAAGTAGATACAAACACTAGACATCTGTGAGACACGGGTGAGCTCTATTTCCAAAGCCCAGACAGCACTGAAAGCAATAATTGGGTCAATAACTAAAAATAACAATTATTCAAGGCTGTTGTAGGCAATTTACCAATTAACTGATACTATACAATAACCCTATGAAGTAGGTATTATTATTTCCGTATACTTATACTTCATTAAGAATGATTCAAAATTAAAACCTGGCATTATGTAAATTATCTATTTATTCTCCCTTTGAAGACCTCAGGTAACACACCTTCTATGCTGAAGCTACTCGCATGTTTAAATTCTTCCGAATCATCGTATTTCGATGCTTTGACCGTAAAATCCGTGAGTGTGATGAAAAAACCTTTCTTGCTGTATAACTCAAATGCACTGTAACCAGGAATCCACAGGCCCTGGTGGTGGAAAAATGTGGCTCTCCGCTGAAACGCCGAATTCTCCTGCCACAGCTTCAAACTAAGAGTGTTATCGTTGTGGACATAGAGGAAGTAGTTTGGCCTTTCAGCAGATTCCAAGGACACAAGTGCTGGTGCTGAAAGACATAGAGCAGTGTGTGTGACAAGCCCTGGGTTCTCTGGAGAAAGCAGATGATCAACACTGGCATTACAAAATGTACTAATAAAATTGACGAAAACAAAACTGCAAAATTGCCCTGCATTATTAATGCCATTTTTAAATATTTCAGAAATGAGTTCTAAGGTATCTTAAGAAAAAAATAGTATTTTAATGCACTAAATAACAGTGACAACTTTTATGAGTATTTGATGAGTTCTACTTTTTAAATAATTTATCCTATCTGGATAAATTATCCTATCTGGGGGGGGGGAGATATATCAATTTTGGACCCCAGAATGTTAAATATCATACAAGTAATTAAATGATTAATTGGACACATATTTGTACTTGTAAACTTTAACATTTTCAAATGCATGAAATCTACAAATGGCTTCATTGACTAATAAAAAAGAATAAGAGAATAGAGAAACAGATCGATTTAGGCATGTCATTGTGTCTCAGTATCACTGGGTTCTTAATGAGCAAATGTTCTTTCAAGTTATATGACTGCATTAAGAAAAAATTAGATCAACATTATGGTCTATTCCCAGTAGATGATTAAATTGCTAATGAACAACTACAAGGCATTTGAGAAGTATAATCCTTTTTTTATATAGACTTTAAAAGTTCCCCTTATATTTGCAAAACCCATAATATAAACATGCTTTTAAATTAAGATTTTAGGTTTAATTTTTAGACCTTAATATTTTTAGGCAACTTATTGAATGGGAGAAGATATTTGCCAATTATATATTTGATAAGAGGTCTTAATTTAAACCATTAGGATTTTTCTATTAAAAACATGTTATTGTAAATTGCACAATTCAAAACTCTCTCTAAAAGTCAATATATCTTTCCAAAGACTTTTGTTGTGTCCTAAAACTTTCAATCCCTTTATTGAGCCTGAAAGATGCAAATAATAATAAAAGAAATCTTTTTAAGAGAAAAATATATACATTAGAACTTAGGTGTTTTCAAAGATTTAAAAAAAAAACTAAGGAGCTCTTTTTACAAGAAAAAGGCAATTTATACTAATTGGATAATCAGGAGATTTCTCAGAATAGGTGAAATTTAAGTTGGATTTATTCATTCAATAAACATTTCCTAAGCTTATAAATACATGATGCATGTCTGGTAGTAACAATGTAGCCTGGGCCTCACAGATCAGAAGAGGACAATAACTACCAGACAGGTTCCAGCAGACACACCCAGTGTAGATCAGTAAGTGGGGGGGCCAGCGCCGAGACACACAAGGGCACGTGAGGATAACACATGGTCCCAATGACTCTCTCTGCTCTGATTTATGCTCTTACTATTTAACAACTTTGATATCAAATCACTTTTTTTTTCTTTTCCTTTAACATTAAAATATTTCAGATGTTAGTTATGAGTGGACTGTTTTTAAAAAATTTCAAATTAAGTTCAGTGATTGATACTATAAAAATTTAAGCTGTGCTTTATTTAGGACACAAAAAACTCTAACAATTGTAATT
>NW_006299245.1:1724439-1728259 GCF_000327345.1 Myotis davidii | reverse complement strand
TATATAGATAGATAGATAGATAGATAGATATATGCCAACAGATAAACAAAAGAAATTATTTTATATACAAAAGAGGTAGGTGGTTTATGTACCAGCATCTTATTTTATATTCTCGGGGACACCTAGAAAAAATGCCATGAACATATTAGATCCCAAATTAAGATTTAGTGTGAATAAATAATTGAAAAAATATAAATAGAAAACTAAAATCATATTTTCAATTGGAAATTATACTTACATGATGCCTTCTCTTTGAAAAGACCTGGAGTGATCATAAAAATAAAAAATAAATCACCTTGAGCTCCAATTCTTGACAAAGGGAAAATGCTTCTACTGGTTATATTGGCCCCCAAAACAAGGCCACTCTGCCCATAACTTGCCAGCATATATGGACCTTCTCCAAGCCCTATTTAAATACAAGTAAGAGAATTATAAATTGGCATAGAATTTTTACATTTTAAGCTATCATTTCAATGGGATAAATTTTAATAACAAAAGCTACTCCAAAACTTACTGCACACTTAAACATTAGTTACTAATAAAATAGCTGAACTCTTTACAAAAATATATACTATAATTATTTGGAATATATATATATATATATACATAGTTATGTAATTTAGAATATATATACACATGGATATATATATTTCTGCACCTCAAATTTTCCCACTTATGTGAAGAACTTTGTCTAGTTAACTTTCCACTCTAATATTCCAAGATCCTAATCTACTCTCAATAAGCAGAAATTTATTTATCCATCAATAGCCAGGTATTCTGATAGTCTTCTAAAAATAATTTCTCCCTAATAGGTTACATTGCATGATAACAGAATTCACAGATGTGATATACAATATTTTGCTATTCTAGGAATTATTGAATTTCACCAGTGAGGCATGTCTATAAAAAAGAAAATAATGAAGAAAATAGATCCAGAAACATGGAAGCATAGAAGAGATTGACAAATCTCGAGATGGTGGTAGAGAGATTAACCAAAGAACTTATCTGTATATATATGCATAACCCATGGACACAGATAATAGGGCAGTAGGCCTTGGGGGGGAGGGAGTTCTGTGGAGAGGGTCAATGGAAAAAGAAAAGGGGGACATCTTAATATTTTCAACAATAAAGATAATTTTTTTTAAAAATGAAGATGAAGCTCAACAGAGAAATCAAAGATCTTTTTATTTAATGCTATCATTTTCCATACACTTAAATAGTTCCATATAAAATAGAAAATATTTGCTATAGTTTGTATAGAACCAAACCTGAAGCTCAATCCGAGAAATTTTTCTGCAAATTTAATCTTATAAACAGAAGAATATATATTGTAAATAAGTCTGCTGATATTTAAAAATATAAATGAGTTAGATTTTATGATAATAAGATCAAATTAACTTCAACCCAATCCTATGTGAAGTTTATTCTGAATCATCAAAATTAAGTTAAAAATTATCAGCAGTATACCTTTTACAGGCATATGTATATTTTATGTTATAAGTTATGTAAAATGCTAATATATATGTAGCATGTGGCATCAAAAAAGATTAATCTGGTTACTCTCATCACATTTCACTTTCATTCTATTCTCTAATTGTCCATCTCAAGGACAATTTTCCTTTCCCAGCCTACTGTTAAGATGGAGGGAAGAATATATTTAAAGAAATCCAAGGACAAGGTTGTTTCCCTTTCAGAATGAAGACCAGACCTAAGAGAAGAAAAGAAAATCATTGGATTAGAGGGTCAAAATCTTTCAAGTAGAAAGGAGAGCAAACCAAAATTTTTTCACCATTAGGACCAGGAGAAGAGGCAGGGTCTCAGAGAATAAGTTATCTTCAAGCGTTGTCCCCTCCACTGACTCATCAGCTGGGACACCTTGCCCTTGAACTGCTGGGGACACTTATCAGCCATGAGGAAAAGAGCTTTCTAAGGGAATTGACACGTTGGGCGGAGAGGAGGTATGAAAGAACTTTGCCCCCGCACCAAGACAGAGCTGAGCGGGGACAGTGGAGAATTTCTGAGCAGTGCACACCCCACTGCTGTTACAATGTACAGTGTTTCTCTATGAGCCCAAGTCAATAAAAACCAAAGAAAACTAAATCTTTAGTCTGCACCACCTACTGAATTGTTTTCTAGGAAAGACGAGAACAACATAAACTTCCAAGATGTGATATCCTTCAATTTATAAATATGTCAATTTGAATAAATACAGGGGCAGGTAAAAGTAGGTTACCAATAATAAAAGATAGATAGATAGATAATAGATAGATAGATAGATGATAGATAGATAATACAAGAAAAAATTCTGTTTCAAGTACTCACAACTGCGAACCTACTTTTGCCCACCCCTCTATGTAAATAATGTACAAATGAGTAGATAAATATGTATATTATAATGAGATACAATTCAAAACGAAGAAGACATATACAACTACAACTTAAGGGTTTGAAGACCCTCATGGATATTCAACGTAAGAATAGGGGAAAGGCCCAGCGGTATGCCTCAATGTTTGAGCATAGACCCATGAACCAGAAGGTCACGGTTCAATTCCCCATCAGGGCACATACCCAGGTTGCAGGCTCGATCCCCAGTAGGGGGTGTGCAGGAGGCAGCTGATGGATGATTATCTCTCATCATTGATGTTTCTATCTCTTTCTCCCTCTCTCCCTTCCTCTCTGAAATCAATAAAAATATGCATATTTTTTTAAATGAATAGGAAAAAGGAAATAGACAAATGAACAAAATTTCTGCCCTACTGCACAAGTCCCTTGCTACAGCAGTCTGAAGAGATAACTGCCACCTGAGAAATCCTTTTGTATAAAAATCAAACGCTCCTGAGTTGACTCTCAGTTGATTGATATCTTGTGTCTGGATTTATTTCATGCATTTCACCAACAATTGGGAGACACAAGTCATTGACTTCATCATTAATTTTCTGCAGGAAGAAGAATAATTTCACCACCTACCAAAAGCAATCATTTCCTGCAGTGATTTTTTAAACATAGTATTAAGCATATCCTATCAAGAAAACACTGAACATAAAGTGTGTACAACAGTTTTTTAGCAGAGTTGTGAAGTCCTTGCTCATTTATGGCAATAACAATGAAATATTCATATTTTAGTAAATGCCATAAGATGAACATGAAGATAGTATATACAACCTTTGTGTTAAAGATTATTGAAATAATCTCAGCTGTAACCTCTTAATTCATCTGCCTTTTTAAAAATTTTTCCTGTAACAGAACCACAATTATTTATTTCTGCATGTCTTAAATAATACTTAAGAATTTTAATAAGATAGTGTCCATGGTGTGATAAGTAAATATGTCAGCTATGAATACCCAAAGAAGAGTAGGCAAATTTACAATAGCTCTGAAATCATTTGGGATGAAAAAAATTAAGAATAATCATTTTAAATTATTTTTCTGTACTGCTATCAACAATATTATATTCCTGTCCAGTATCCATTCTATCGCATTGTTTTCACAAACTCTTACTCTCCGATGCAGATTGATTCTTTTCCCTGTTACCTTAATCATAGAGAATAGACTCCCCTGTCACTTCACTGAGTCCATCAGTGTCTCATGAAGGCCAAATGCCTCATGTTCACCCTCTGAATATGACCAATATTATTAAAAATGAAACTAAAAGAACAGGTTTGAAGAATGTGTAACACATTAGAGGAAAGAACCATCAGTAGACGCGCACAGACTTGTTGACAGAAAGGAAAATGTCCGAAGTAAGAAGAGGCAGAAGGTCAATTCTCAGAAAATTCTGCTTCTGGATCCAAGGGCTCCAGAAGGAACATGAGACAGTACA
>NW_006299245.1:1723585-1724281 GCF_000327345.1 Myotis davidii | reverse complement strand
GGTTAATAAGATTATGTAGGTTTCAGGTGTACATTCCTATGATACATGATCTTCATATTGCATTGTGTGCCCACCACCCAAAGTCAAATCATCTTCTATCACCATATCCTATCTAATAGACAAACATGGTAATTAACCATAACTTCGTTACACTTCCCATTGGCTAATCAGGGCAATATGCAAATTAACTGCCAAGAAAGATGGCGGTTAATTTGCATACTCGCAATGATGGGAGGCGAAAGGGGAAGGATGGAAGACAGTGATCAGAAACCCAGGTGCAGGCAAGAGCAAGGGAGCAGGGCAAAGGTTGGCCCTGGAGGCCACCTTTGCCCTGTCACCAGTGGGTGATCGGAGAAGCCTGGGGGGTGGGGCAGGGAAGCAGACACAGACAGCTTCTGTGGCCACCTCCAGGGTCCCCAGCCGCGGTTTCCCTGCCCCGCACCTGGCTTCTGTGATCGGTGACTGCAGAAGCCGGGTGTGGGGGAGATCGCAGAAGCCAGGTTTGTGGGCAGGGAAGCAGCCCCACCAGCGTCCCCGGCCACGGCTTCCTTGCCCCATACCGGCTTCTGCGATGGGTGATGCCTATTTTTGCATGACACATAACTGACTGCCCTCCCTGGAAGCAAAGAAGAAGAAGAAGCCACCCACCTTTGGTCCAGGTGCCAGCACCTGCGGCTGGCTGCAGGCCAGGAGGAG
>NW_006299245.1:1721075-1723356 GCF_000327345.1 Myotis davidii | reverse complement strand
ATGTTACTCTGATCTCATATACTGTCACACAAAACCAGAATCATATTGCTCAAATATATATGTATATATATATATACACTATATATACCCCTTTACTACCCCCACCCCCTTCCCTCTGGTGACCATCATACTGTTGTCTGTGGAGTGTTTTCTTTAATCGGTATCTGTGTACATTGTGCAAAGTGTGTGATAACAACGTGTGGTGATCATTCTTAGACTGGGATGTGTTAACCAGACACTAGGCAGTGTAGCATAGAGGTCCAGCTCCTTGGTTCTGAACTCAGATTGCTTACAAATCCCAGTTTACCACATTTTGGCTAAGTGACTTTGGACAAATTATTTACCCTTCTGTTCTTCAAGTACCTCCTCTACAAAGTGTTAATAACAATGTATATAGTACAAGCATATTTTGAAGCTTAAATTATAAAGCAATACAATAAAAACTATTGTCATTATTACTGTTATAAATATTAGGCAATCAGTCTCATTTTAAACATGAATTCCAAAGGATTGACGTGGAGTATGGGTGTGTTTTAAATACTGAACAGGAAATATTTTTTTTTAACTATCACAGAATATTTTTAATGTTTGATTGTTTCCTCTATCAAACTTCCATAACTCTATGTAAACAACCAAACACTAAAATATTCATTTTCTTTTTAATTTAGCATCTCTATTTCTGTAAAATTTTCTGATCTCCTTTGTATTGTAGTTGACAATTTCTCTCTGGCTCAATAAAGCACCAAATATGCCTTTTATTGGTTGCTTGGTTGTGGTTGTTTTTGAGTGGCTTAGTGTTTCCTACAACTATTACTCTATTCTTTCCACCATGGGGTCATATTTTGTCCAGTCACTGACAAAATAGACACCTCCTGGATCATTATACTTTTCTGAAATTAGTGTTAAGTGGCTGCGCCTTCCTCATTAAACAGGTTTGACAAAAAGCAGGCTCCAATCTGCCAATTTCTGGTGCTTTTACTGAGTATATAATTTTGTCTCAGAACTTCTATAACTTAGTAACAGCCAGCACCATCTGCTAGACTTCTTACTGCAAATGTGGATGCTTTTTGGAGCTAGGAGATTTTCATTATTATTCTTAAATTAATATGTTCTCATTCTTATAATATTTAAATAATTATCTGTGCCCTAACTTATGACTATATAAATTCCTTCTATTATTATTATTACATCTATAATTTGTTTCTCTTTTCTACAACATAATAAAAGTTTGCATAATGTTCATTTTTATACCTAATGGTAAAAGGTATGCATTTGGTCTATGTCTCTCCTTCATTTTACCAAAAAAAAAAATAGCTAAGTTCACTCATTCACTTATCCATATCATTCAAAAACTATTGAGGGCCTCCTGTGTGCTGAGAAGATGGTAATACCCTCTTTTTATTTTCCAGGGAATAAATTTTAACACAAATACTTAGAAATTTAGATACATTTCAGAAGGCAAAGGCTTTTATTGAATTACAAACCAAATTATGAACTACTCATACGTTGGTCCAGCAAAGTTGTCCAAAAACTTTTAATCTGAAGATACATTTAATACAATACTATAGTGATTCTTTAACTGTCACATACCTTCATTGAAATAGTCACAATCATGTGCTAAAAGGAAAAAAAAAGAGGAAATATTAAACTACATAGGAATCTGACCACTTAACCTAAATGTGTGCAAGATATTGCCATGTGTTTATCAATGACCAAGCAAAAGAACACTGAAGTGACATCATTATATAAAGTCTTCAGCAGACTAACCATCTACACAAGTACATAATAAGTTTAGAGTCAAATTTAAAAGCAATTCAAAATGATGTTTTAAAAAATATGTTTCTTATAATCAGAACAGAGAAACTTCATACCCATCAGAGGAATAGAGGAAAACACCTTACCTCAGGATGGCATATAAGTAAATTATAGCTCACATGTTGAAGTGACAACAGTCAAACACAGAACAGAAAACATTATCTCAAATGTTTCTGTTTATAAATGCTTTAGCTCTACTAAAATCTATCTGCATTGTCAAAGGAATATACAATTTAGTCATCTTAAAGCTATTCTATTTCCATGAGTTCTATGGTATTAGTTCTATGAGAAGACAATATGATCTCCTTACGACGTTCCCACCTCATGATGATGGTCTAAGTGGGATGCTCACCACAGACAGTAGAGGATCTCCAGTGAACCGCCACCCCTTCCTGACAACACTTATACGCATACGCTGCTATGCTTGTGCATAAGCACTCACAGTCCCCACCGAGATTACAGTTAC
>NW_006299245.1:1717750-1720692 GCF_000327345.1 Myotis davidii | reverse complement strand
GCAAATGTGTGCTGTTAAATAAGATGGTGCGGGGAGAGAGTAAATCAACTAAATGCATAACTTTTACAGAAAAAAAAACAAACTACCAAATTTGTCTTCCTAACCATGGGTAGCTAAACTTTTTGTCTCAATGTTATAAATGCAACAGTACCCATTCAAATGTGAAGATTAGTAAAGTATTCGTTTACCACATTGCGACAAGGAGCAAAAACATCGCTGTACAAAATGGAGCATTCTTTCTTGGCATAAGGAAATTTGTTCTGATGTGCCTCACAGGGTTTAAATAATTCATGTGCGTTTTCACACTGCGGGAAATGTTAAGGAAGAAAAGGAGGTTGTTAGGGGTGATCTGTGAAGCAGGAACCAGAGTAACCAATGCTGACTGCATCCATGACAAACACAGCTAATATATCCTCATTCTGCCAGACAGGCTGCACCTAAAGCACAGAGCTCAGCCAGCACAATGTTCATAGCATGCATTATTTTTTAAAACAACCAAACATATTGTTAAAATCATAGGAGTGTTTGGGTGGGGCAGGGGAGGTAAGAGGTCAACCCAAGGACGTGTATGCATGCATATAAGCATAACCCATGGACACAAGACACTGGGGGTTTGGGGTGAGGGCATGTGCTGGGGGGTAGGGGAGGCCGGGGGAAAGTCAATGGGGAAAGAAAAAAAAAGGAGACATATGTACTACTACCTGTAACACTTTAAACAATAAAATAAAATTAAAAATCAAATAAAATCATAGGACCATTAGAGACAGTAGAGGTAAATAATTTTCCAATTATCTTAAATGCGGCATTTAAATGATTAAGATCATGACATGAGCAAAGGATTCTCTTCCCTTTAACTTTCACCTCTTTCATTTCTGTCGCATGCCATCCTCTGAGGAGTTGTACACGCTGGTGTCAGCAGGCGCACCGCCCATACACGCAGCAATGTGTCTCAGCCTCTTCTGGTCTACATCCCTGACACCGCCCCGGGCAAGGTCATCAGTGGTCTCCTCATAAAGGCAGTTTCGCAGTCTTCGTCTCACTTGACCTTTTTTGCTACCTTTGATTCTGTTTATTACTTAGCCCTTTTTAAATGCGTCTCCTCATTTGATTTTGGTGGCACCATTTTCTGGGGGGTTTCCTCATTGGCTGCTACTGCCCATTCTCCTTCACCCTTCCTTCTTTGAACACCTTGACCTTCAAACTCCTCTTTTCCACACTCTATTCACTTCTCATGGCTTCAACACCCTGAATACACTTGTAACTGCCAAATCTGTTTCCAGCCTGGATCTCTTTACTGAATCTAAAAACTGGGCATCTTCACAAAAATATCTCTGTCACTTGCCTCTCACCGTATCCGAACCTACTTATCTCTGCACCGTTGTCCTGTGCTCACCGTCCCCTACCACCCACTCTCCACTCTGTCCTGCCTCGGGGACCAGTGCCCGCATCTATCCAATAAGCCACAAAGACAGAAGACTACTTTCTTGAATTCTCCAGACTCATCCTTCCTAATATAATCTTTCGTAATATTTGTCTAATACACAAACAATTTAACCTCCTTCAGCCGCAGTTTCTCCATTTATAACATGAAGACAATGCCTGTTACATTGCATGGTTGTCACAAGAATTATATGAAAAGACAAATGTGAAAGCTTTGTCCAATGTGAGTTACTAATACGAATATTACATAAAAACAGTATTACCTAAATAAATGTTCCCATAAGAATAAAATTATTCAGTTCTAAGATATATTTTCAGCTTACCTGTCCTAATGCCCAGCTATCTCCAAACACCTGGGCATTTCTCACTTCTATGTTATTAGATGTGGTCATGTCATTTGAAGTACATTTGTCAAAGTTTCCACATAAGCCTGATATTTTGTTCTAAAATAAAAGAAAGTTAATAAAAAATATTCTATATTCACTTTAACATTTAAGGACACATAGTAACTAAAATATTTTAAATATTTAAGATAGACATTTTAAGAATTTCTTCAATAACCATTTACAATATGTTTCAAAAAGGTGGAGTTTCATACCTAATTAGCTAGGTATGAAACTCCACCTTTTTGAAACATATTGTAAATGAGAGAGAGAGCGCGCAAAGGTGGAGATTTATTGAAGAACAAGTGCAGACTCCCACGAGGGGAGGGGGAAAGGGTCCCCCTAGCTAATTACATTTAACAATTATTTTTAAATTCTCAAAAATTTTCTACCATCCCCCAAATTTTTATCTTTCCACACTTACCAATGTTTTAGCATTGATGAACCCAATAGAATAAGTAACTTGTAAAAGAATAATACAAACATTACATTTGTGTGTATTCATATTTACATAAAATTTTAATGATGAAAGCCCCACCTCCTGATATGTTTAAGGTTTTGTAACACTATAACTGTTGAAACAATAAAATAATTTATTTTCTCCCTATTAGACTGAAAAGCCAAAACATTAAAAATATAGAAAAAATTAACTTTAATATTCCTATATCATGCCGTCAAGAGATACAATGACTAAAATCTAAATTTTACCTAATTTTATAAAAATCATTATGGGTTGTGAAATTATTATTGAAAGTACCATATGGATTATCCACATCAACAATACCTATTGCATTTTCTCAAATAATGTGTAAAATCTTACTCTGAGGAAAAGAAGATGGACTAAGAATACAGGGAAGAAATTTTCATAAACCATGGAAATCCTCCTTAAAATTTTAAAACTAAGCAAACTGAGCTTTCTTGGTGTGCTGAAGGGTAGACTATAGCCCTTCATTAGTGATGAAGCAGACTGTCCGTTTCTTCGGCAAGGCTGACAATAACCCTCGGGTTACAGCTGCCAGGCCACTGCTGGCCACATTGTCTCTGCTCTCAGAAGCCACTACATTTATCCAAAGACTGGACAATCCACCACTGGGGGCAGGGCAGGGGGAGATGCAGAAA
>NW_006299245.1:1705842-1717694 GCF_000327345.1 Myotis davidii | reverse complement strand
ATACATGATGAAAAATGGCAGAGGAAAATAGCTAAAGACATGTGACCATTATGAAATTATGTCAACTCCATTAAAGAAATGCAAGAAACCAGCAAACACCAAGAAATAGGTTTGGGGGCTTTTTCTCACCTAGGAAAAAGAAAATGACTTCAATATACAATCATATCTTAAATTTACAACATATTAAAATATATGTGTTTTTATAGTTTTATGAGGATATGTTGTTACTATTTTTTCTTTATTTACCACAAATTATATCCATGTCTCAATTTCAATTTCAGATAAACTGAATTCTTATAAATACATCAATATGTCAAAAAACAATAATATATAAATTTAAACTACTTAAATAAAATTTTAAATATTTAAAATAATAAACATATTTAATAATGTTTAATAAAATATGTAATAGAAGACAATGTTTAAAACAACTTAAATATAATTACCAAAATGGTGAGCATCCAAGATTGAATATTAAATCATGAATAGATAAAACAAACTAGTACATCTATACAACAGAATACTACTCAGTAGACAAAGGAACAAACTATTAATTCATTCAACAATATGAATGAATGTTAAATGTATTTTGCCAAATCAAAGAAGCCAGACCCAAAAGACTACAGATTGCATGATTTCATTTATATTATATTATATCCGGAAAAAGCAAAACTCTAGAAATGGAAAGTAGATCAGTGGTTGCCAACGCTTAGGGAATAGAGGTAGGAGTTGGCAGTAAAGAGCCAACCTGGGAGAAATTTTGGAGTTGATGGATTTGCTTTATGTAAGACTGTGGTGGTAGATATGTAACCCCAGGTGTTTGTTAAAATCTGTACAATTGTAAATCATAAGAGTAGTGTTGTTGTTGTTTTTATTTTTTAAAAATAATTTAACTATATATAAATTTAAAAATAGATCCAGAATATGGAGGGAACGATGGAATGCAGATTGTGACTAATGAATCAAACTGTATTACAAACATATCACAAAACCATGCTGAAGGGGGTGGGAAGAAAGAAGCTGACCTAAGTAGTTTTGGAAAACTGGATATTGTAAGGTTAAAGACAAAAAGAACTGTATACAATGATATACTTCAGTTGGTAAAGTGGTTCTTCACTGAAATATGAGTTAGTAATTCTGAAAATATAACCCATTTCTTTAAAAAAGACATTAATCATTTTATTTCCACAAAACATTAAAAGGTGAATGTAATTTCATATTTTTCATCTCATTTGGATTGACCTACCAAGTAGGTTGACCTACCTTCCACTGTGGTCCAATTTTGATATGAATGGTTGTCTTTTTATCCCAAAGAATAGTGATATCTTTGTCTGGAAAGTATACCACCATGTAGTAACCTGCCTTCCAAAGCTGGTATGTAGGTTCATTTTCCAGAAAAAAACCTGATTGTTTCTTTAGAAATAATAATAATGATTTTAAAAAAGTAAATTCATTGTTCTCAAAATGTAAACATTAAATTACGGTTTACTAATAAGTATATATACTAGTATTTTTGCTCAGCCCTTTCTGAATTCTATAGTAAAAGACAAAACAAATGCATAAAGTAGGAAACACATAAAATTGGTTATGAGACACAAACTGCTGAATGGGCTCAATGTGGATAAATGAGCCAAAAGGGAAAGGTATTTCAGTTATAGAAAACAGCATGACAAGAGCATGGACATAGGATAAATTAAGACAATATGCCAACTGACTCAGAAATTCTATATTGACGATGAATAAATATGACTGAGTGCTAAAAATATATCACTTTACCTACAAACATACATAATTGGAAAATAAAAGCATAAAGTGTGTGTGTGTATATGTACACACACACACACACACACACACACAAATATGAAAGAGTGAGAAAGAAAATGGGGACTGAGGAAGGCTTCTTGCAAGGGGTGGATTACGAACTGACCTGTAAGAGGCCATACATAGAAATTACAGAGGGCCAGAAATGAGAATGCAGAAAGAAATTATTCCAAGCCAAAGGAATCACCTGAATAGGGACTTAGAGGCAGGGAAGTTCAAGATTTGGTCAGGACTAATGAGAGCACCAAAGGGCAGGGGTCCTCAAACTTTTTAAACAGGGGGCCAGTTCACTGTCCCTCAGACCGTTGGAGGGCCGGACTATAGTTTAAAAAAAAACTATGAACAAATTCCTATGCACACTGCACATATCTTATTTTGAAGTAAAAACAAAACAAAATGGGAACAAATACAATATTTGTATTTGCATGTGGCCCGCAGGCTGTAGTTTGAGGACCCCTGGTAGAGCATGGATTCTGGGACAAGCGTAGCCTGAGACCCTTTGCAGCCTCATTACCCATTAGGACAAGGGCTGTTATTCCATGGATAAATTGTACTGAGTAGAGGCTTTTGAAGAGGAAAGTGACAGATCATATTTGTATATTAAAAGAAAATAAGTTTCATGTTAGGAAGGATAACAGTAGGAAGAAACTAGAAATGGAACACATTGGGAAAATTTAGTGCCCGTAGCCTCTGCAGAGGTTCTCAACCTGTGGGTCACGAACAATGAAAATACATCCTGCATATCAGATATTTACATTACGATTCATACCAGTAGCAAAATTACAGTTATGAAGTAGCAATGAAAATAATTTTATGGTTGGGGGTCACCACATGAAGAACTAACTGTATTAAAGGGTCGCGGCATTCGGAAGGTTGAGAACCACTGCGAGTCTAGTAAGAATATACAGTGATCTTTATGAACAGGGTCTAGTCCCTATAAAAGATTACATTGAATCTGACATTGAAAATAACTCATCTAATAATTTCAAAGTTACATGGTTACATCAAATTAAGTAAGACAAATATTTCCAGAGCAAAATAAAAATGATGAAGGAGATTTGCAATCTTTTGGTTATTTATTATTCTCACCCCCAAGTGATAACAAAAGCATACTTTAGAAATACTACACCATGGTAAACACTTATAAATATTCCATAGGACAGGTTAAATAAACTTAATCATATCCATAAGAGTTTTCAGTCTCTTAGATGAAATTCATACTTACAAGTGTTCAGTGTATTGGATATAACAGTAGATCCTGTGTAACCTACATATTGTTAATGGATTTTACCTAGCCTCATTTCTTTCTACTCCCAAGTGCCAAGCTGAAGTTAGGGGCAAGGCCCTGGGTGCCTCTGAGGGTCTGAACTCAACCTGGGAGTATCCTTGTGCCCAAGTGAGAAAGGCATCTATATGTATAAAAGCCGAAGTGACCAAACAACCAAATGATTGGTTGACTGGACGCTATGATGCACACTGACCACCAGGGGGCAGACGCGCAATGCAGGAGCTACCCCCTGGTGATCAGTGCGCTCCCACAGTGGGACCACCACTCAGCTGACCGATGGATGCCAGATACTGGGCTCATGGCTGGTGAGTGCAGCTACGGAGGCAGGCACAAGCCTCTCTCCATGGCAGCGCTACCTAGTGGTGGTGGCAGGCACAGCGGGGCCAGGATGAGTGGGAGTGACACAGTGCCTGGCTCGGGGTCAGGCTCCTCCCAGGCCACCTGCCGCTTTGTTCATTACTACACTCCTTGGGGGATCCCAGATTAAGAGAGGGCTCAGGCCAAGCTGAGGGACCCCACCAATGCACGAACCCATGCACCAGGCCTCTTGATGAATAATAAAGGGAAAAAATACCATGATGGGTCAAGGGAAAACTACAAGAGAAAGGAAAACAAGTTCCTGTTTTGACCATGGGCCCGCATTTTCATTTTTTGTTAGGCTCATAAAATGTGTAGCTTGCCCTGGCCCCCAGTCAATCTCTGCCATAAACCTATTCCTATTGTTTTTATTACACTTTTCAGTACCTTTCTGCTATCTGATTTGTTTGCAGTTTTAGTATCTGTCTTCCCCTCAGTTGATTGTCAGAGCTCCTTGAAAAATGTACTTTGTCAACTCATGGCAGTATCTTCAGCTTCTAGATCAAGCCCTGATTCATTAATTTTTAGCACCTTCCTGGATTGGCCTTCATGGGTCTCACCTTCCAGCCTGATCAGCAACAAATAAAGCATCTAATGGGGCTTATGGCTCCATTTCAATCATGAGTACGCTTCCGAAAATTTTCCTATTAAAGTTCCTTGACTGACTGACATGTCATTAGAACATAAAATGAATTTTTGGATAAGGCAACTTATTAGACTTCCTTCAGGTTGGTCCTGCATTAATTACCCTGATGTAAAAGCACATCTTCTCTATTTGCCTGCAGGACAGTTTTTATTAGACAGGACAGGTTACCACCACACAATAATCATCTCTGATCAAAAGGAGATGCATATTCCATTTGTTTCAGATTAGGAAGGAAGAATGCTTCTCAGAGAGCATGGTATTATGAGTTGCCCAAAATAGAGAACTCCACTTTAGGTGAGAATCACAGCACTTTACACTAACTCTACTGATGTTATTAAATGTAAAGAATTAATCCTGCTGGTGTGGCTCACTTGGTTTAAGCATTGTCCTGTATGCCAAAAGGTAGTAGGTTCCATCCTCGGTCAGGGAAAGTATGAGGAGCAACTGATTGATGTTTCTCTCTCCCTCTCTCCCTCTTTCTTGCTCTCTATAAGGTCAATTAGAAAGTACAAATAAAAATAAAATGAATGTAAAGAATTACAACTTTTAAAGTACAGGTTAAATTTATTAAAAGTTTATATCTTACATCTATAATAATAAAAGGGTAATATGCTAATTAACCAGACATCCTTCTGGACGTCATTCCAGACAAAGCCGGGGCTGGAGGGAAGCCAGCCTGGGTCTCGGGTGCCAGAGGGAAGCTAGTGCCAGCAGCCAGGAGATGGAAGGCCTACTCTTGCATGAATTTCATGCATCAGGCCTCTAGTTTTTAATAAAAGTAGAAAGGAGCATTTATTGGGGAATAAAAAGAGGTTTATTTTCTTTGGCTAGACAAGCAATTCATTTGCCTTAAAGTAAATGGTACTTATTTTCACTTTTGATGTTCAAGAACAAAATAGTGGGGGATTTTTTATGGTCAAATTATCTTTATGACCTTTCCTCATCACCTGCCTATGGGTGAAAATTGGATTTGAAAATTACACAGAGCTGTAATTACCACTTCAAAAATGTGTTAAACTGCCTTTATAAAAGCATTATTTTCTCTTCAGGTTTCTTTTTTGTTTAAAAAAACACATCCTTGTTCTTAGAGAGAACCTTCATCTATAAATGAATATCTAGTTGATGGTTATAGAAAACTGTAGTAATTACTACAAAAGGATGTCAACATGATTATAGAAACTCTGTTTTATCCAAAGCTTGAGTGCTGCCTGGCTGGTCTCAATGTCTCAATGTTTCTGACTGATATGTAAGCTATGTTCTAGGGGAGGAGTAGGGAACCTTTTCCTGCCAAGGGTCATTTAGATATTTATAGCATCATTCATGGGCCATACAAAATTATCACTTAGAAATTATCCTGCTATTTTTGGTCAAATATTTAAATAACCCACCCCTAATGCCTTAGCAGAGTCAGACAGAATGATTTCGAGGGCCTTATATGGTCCACAAGCCAGATGTTCCCCATCCCTGTTCTAGGGCACTGGTTCTCAAACTTAGGTATGCAAAACAATTTGGGGCACCATTAAAAATAGATTTTCATTCTCAACCTCAACCATTCTCATTTCCAAGGTGAACCCAGGAATCCCGTTTATAATAAACTAGAGGCCCAGTGAACAGATTGGTGTACCAGTGAGGTCCCTCAGCCTGGCCTGTGCCCTCTCACAATCCGGGATCCCTCAGGGGATGTCAGAGGCCTGGTGCACAAATTTGGCCCTATCCCCAAAGGCCAGGCCAAAGGACCCCACCAGTGCATGAATCCATGCACCGGGCCTCTAGTATGCATGTAAGATCTTTGGTTAATCTCTTCCCATCCTCCCCTCTCCCTGCTTCCCTCCGAGATTCATTAGTCTGTTCCATGGTTTCATGCCTGTGCATTGGGCGTCTGCCCCCTGGTGGTCATTATATGTCATAGCTACCGGTCAAACAGTCGAACAGTCGTTCAGTAGCTTAGGCTTTTATATATATAGATATTTCAGATGCAGAAATTTTTAAGCCAAACTTTGAGAAGAAACACTGTTCTAAAATCTCAGAGGACACTTTTTAAGGGCCATACGTCCACTCGTGTCATTTCTCTGCTCCAAAATTTCTTACTTGTAAAATAAGTTCAAATGTCTTATACCATTCAAGACCTTCCATGATCTGGAACCAGCCTCCTTGTCTACTGCCCCTGCCGCCATGGCCCCTGCATTAAAGTCAATCTGGACACTTCTCCCTGAGTCCTTTTGTATCTCCCTCCAGTGTCCCCACACACTTCAACTAAATGTAACCACTTGGAGTTCTTTAAACATGCCATTTTATCCTTCAACTCTGGTTCTTTCCTCTATATTGATTGCCTTCCTACTCTCTCTTCACCTAGCTAATACCTGCTCATCCTTTAAGACTCAGTTCAAATCATTACATCCAGAACATGTCTCTGAGCCTTCAAAAATAAGGAGAGTAAAGAAGAGGAGAGGAGCCATTTCTTGAAATTCATTATTTAGTTTAATCTTCACATGAACTTAAGTAGAATCATCCCAAATTTACAGATGGGAAAGCTACAGTTTTCCCAGAATGACACAGCTAGCAGGTGATAGAGCAGGGATTCCACGTTGAGTGCTGACTAACTTCAGAGTCTATGCTCTTAACACCTACCCTAGACACCCAAGGTTGGTTTAGGTCTTTTTCCTAGGGGTTCCCATACTATCCTGTATATATTCATGCCATGCATAACACATCACACTACACATCCTTACTTAGTTGAATATATTCCTCACCTTAGAAAATACCCTTAACAGTGAAAGCATAGTGACTTTTCACTGTTTCAATCTCAATAATTAACACAGATTTTGATATATAGTAGACATAAGCATGAATGAATGAATTAATGAATGAATGAATGAAATGTATTCATTCTTTCAAACTGGGCTGGCTCCAGAATGCAAGAATGAACAGGGTGACAGTGGTTCTAATTCTCACATAACTCATAGACAAATAGAGAAGACAGACAACTACACTCTTAATTTCACTAAAGTAGGGTACAGAAGAGGAGATCCTGAAAGAGACAAAATGAGACCTGTCACATAAGAATAAGTTAATGGAAAGGTTGAAGGTTGTTCCAGGTATGAGCAATGATAATTAGGAAGAAACAGAAGTGAGGGAAGAACACAGAGCCCTTGAAGAACTGATAAAAGCCCCACCTTCTGGAACCTGGGCCAGAAGCAGAAAGTGATGAGAAGTAGGTAAGGAGAGGTGGCAGTGGTCAGATAGGTTATGGGGGAAAATTGGATTTGTAAGGAAATGGAAGCCACTTAAAGTTTTGAAGCACTGGAGTGACAGATTAGATTTCCATTTTAGGAAAACCACCCTGACTGCAGTGTGGCAGGATCGATTAGAGGACATCGGGAGTTTAGTTGGGAACATGTTGAAGTACTCTAGGTGATAGGTGACTGTTGCTAAGCCAGAGTGATAACCATGGGAATGAAGAAAAGATAAAAGAATTAGAATATGGGGGAATTAGAGTGTAACCAAAAGAGACAAAGTCAAGTATGACTTACTGTGGCCACATAAAAATAGCCAAGAAAAATCAAAATATAGTAACCATTTACAGGGAAAAAGTAGCCTAATTGTTTAAATTTTATTTTCAGTATCCTTAGTACAAGTTATAATGATCCTAAAAGAAATAATTCACTAACCTCTTTGTCAGGAATATCATTCAGGTAAATTTCAGTGTCCCCAACTGAAATCAAAACACTTTTAGAACAAACAATATCGTTGTCAAAGCATTTCTTGTTCTGGGCAATGACAGATATATCTGCTTCATCTTCACTCTGCAATGTCAATAATATTACATTAATACAATTGTATACTATACATATTTTTTTGCTATTTTCATTAACAAATCTTAAAGACCAAGATGTACAGTGGTATGTGTTGAAACTGAAATACAACTTACCTCTAAAATAAAGTTCATTTTGATCTAATACTATGAAAAATATACCAAGATAGCTTAATGTTTAAACATTTATCTCTAATATCTTCTGTTAATTTTTTTCTAGCAAAGCTTTTTCCATCTTATAATAATATTAACTCAAATGTATTAACCACTTCATTTCCAATAAATAAGCCAAAACACATGTTGTTTGAGGGAATTTTTACAAAAATTCATTTTAGGCAACACTTTTGTCTCATCTTTAGGAATTTTCTGACTAAATAATTATTTGCCTACAAGTGAACACTGAAATAGATACAAAACCTTGGAACATGTTAGTAAATAAGATAATGCATATCATTTGAGGGATTCCTTTGAGCTTTATATATGTTATCTCACTTAATTTAATGGTACTTTTTGAATTAACATTTTACAGATTAGGAAACAGAGGTTAAGAAGGATTAACTATTTGTCCAAGGTTAATAAGCTAAATAAAGGCAGACACAGAATTTTAATTTTTTTAATTGATGTTGAGAGAGAGAGAAAAAGACATCTATCAGCTGCCTCCTATATGCACCCTGACTGGGGATTGAACCCACAACCTAGGTGTGTGCCCTGACCTGGAATCAAACCCACAACCTTTTGGTGTACAGGATGATGCTCCAACCAACTGAGCCACACCAGCCAGGGTTCTAATTTTTTTTTTATGCCACTTGTAGAGAAATTAGCAAGAGTCTAATAGTGGTTAAAGAGAAAAGTAGGTGATAGGAAATCCTTAGTTTGAGAGTATTTAGCCCCAGACATTCTAAACCTAATCCCCTTACCTCTCACTTCATCCTCACCGTTGTTGGGGTTTTTTTTGGGGGGGGGGGCACTTCCCACTACATCCACTAAGAACATGCTCTCTAGAATCAGGGTTTTAATTTTGTATCGCAGTTTCATGGATGGCTCCTATGGTTTTACAGACCCTGTAAACTCTTTGCAAAATGTTGTTTTTAAATATCTATATTTTTCTAGGAAGAAAACCCATGGTTTCAATCAAATTTTTGAAGTGGTCCTTATCCCCCCAAAAGTTAAAAGCCACATTGCTCTAACTTAGGGACAGTTGAAATTTCATCAGAAAAAACAAAAGTGATATTTCTCTGGACTCAATATCCACTTTTCAAGGACTCACACACATGAATCCTTGTCATATTTAGACATTTGGGTCAGTGTTTATTTTCAAAGTGAGAAAAGTTTTTAAATGTTTGCAAATCACATAGGTCTTGATGCAAATTCTTCACACTTAGTTTTTCATATCGCCAGCAATACGAACATTAGCTCAATATATCTCTCGGTTTTTCTAAATTCTTCCTGTTTCACTAGTAATTACTGTAGCGTGGTGCCTAGAGGACAGGCTTTCAATCAATGTTGCTGACAGAGTAACTGATATTTCCCTCTCTGCCCCATTTTTCCTTCCTTCTTAGCACTAAGAGCTCTCGATTCCTAGTAATCCTTTTGCAAAGCATTGCCTAAATTTTGAAAAGGGGAATAAAATGATTATGGCGTTGTATTACTAAAAAAAAAAATAATGCCACACTCTTTTGCCTTTATGAACAATTTTCAAAGAACAAAAATAATGTGTAATTTAGAGTTTTGTTTTGTTCTTCTTCTTGGGATGACTTAGATAAAGGATGTGAAAAGCTGGCTGAAAGGCTTTCTATGGCCATCACATTTCTATTACTAATAATTAAAGTGACTCAATGTTTGCTGTGCTTTTGTTATTAACTCAGAAGAGCCAAGAAGCATTCTGTATTGTATGGGCTTATAATAATAGCATGTTACGTTGACAGTAACTTGAAATAATATCACTTCCTAAGAATCACATTTCTCCAATTTCCATTTTTCATGTATTTCAAGTTACATTCGGTTTGAAGATAATGCTGCAGAGTTGCTAAGCAACAGAGTGAGTGTGATTACAAAGCTAGCGGGGGGGAAAAAAGGCAACATCAATGTGCCACATGGATTCCTCAAACTCTTTCTGCTCAGGTACTGAAAACATAGAGAATATTCTTCCAAGTGATTCCAAAACGTAAAATGTCAGCACTTCTCAAGATAGTATATTGGTTTACTTGACATCTCAGTCTTAACCTTTTAAGAGTAACTACCCCACACCCTGGGCGTCGTACCTGGGCTGCGGGCTCCATCACCGGTCGGGGGCATGCAGGAGGCAGCTTATCGATGCCTTGTTCTTGCATCGACCTTACTCTCTCTCTAAAAATCAGTAAAAATATATTTTTTAATAAAGAGCACCCCACACAAAGCCTCTATTGATACAGTAGCCACAGGCAGCCCATGTTTATGTCCCACAGCTGCTTGGACCCAAAGCAATACATTCACTCATGGGTCAATGGACTTTAATGCTGACAAGAAAAAACACAACTCTATCCAACTAGGTTATCTCTCCCATTTCAGCCAGAAAATAGTGACTTCGAAAATTTTTGTACAGTAAGATCTGAGGGTGAATAGACTTAAAGGGAATAATGGTGGAGTGGGAGCTGAACAGCTGAGAGCAAGCTTAGGACATGAAGGAAACAAAACAGTGATTGAACTGAAGCAAAGATGGAGACAAGCCCTCGCCGGTTTGGCTCAGTGGATAGAGCGTCAGCCTGCGACTGAAGCGTCCCGGGTTCGATTCTGGTCAAGGGCACATGTCCAGGTGGCAGGCTCAATCCCAGTAGGGGGCGTGCACAACGCTGGTGGCAGGCTCAATCCCCAGTAGGGGGCGTGCACAATGCAGCCGGTGGTTAATGATTCTCTCTCATCATTGATGTTTCTATCTCTCTCTCCCTCTCCCTTCCTCCCTCTGAAATCAATAACAATATTTTTTTTTTAAAAAAAGATAGAAACAAAATATAGAAGAGTTACACAAGCAAGCCTGAGTAATATTTTTTTTTTCCTTCACAGAGAGATGGTCCTCACAGAGAGATGGTCCAAGCTGCAGCAATGACATCAGCGCATCCATGAATCCCTGCTGCGGGGGCATAGCCACCCTGCAGCTGTCACCTTTGTGAGGCGTTCGGCCCTGTTCAAGGATGTTATTTCCCTCTGGGTTTTACACCCAAATCACCACAGCACCCACTCCCTATTGTTTGTTTCCTGAAATAGCAAACTCTTAGCTAAGTGTCACGTCCAAGAAATACCACCCTGAGGTGCTTCACTGCAAAGGAAATCTACTTGAAAATCATTGATAAAGAAGTGTTATAATTGGTTGAATTACACCAATACTAAGCCTCCTGCTTCCATGAAACTTCGCTGTTAACTGATTCTCTAGTCAAAATCAGTTATATCTCCACAACAGAGCTTTCATTTGGCCCAGCCTTCTTGCTTCTTGTTTAATAATGACTCCCCAAATGTAAAACAATAGAGAGGGTAAGGTTAATGTCAACATAAGTGTACCCTTAACGGCACTTAGCATAAAGGCATAGAGTGTAGACTTAAATATGTAATTATTATAAAAAGTTAAAAAACTACTAGAAAACTTATGCTAAATTACTATTGAAATGTTTTAGGAAGTCTTGATACATGGAGTCTATTATCAAAGTATGTAGATTACTACAATGCAAAGTAAATGCTGAACCTTAATATCAAATACTAATAATGGAGATGAATCTTATAAATAAAAGATCACAACTATCTTGCCTGAAACTTCCAATAAGGATATAATAAATATTTAAGAGTTAGCTTATATGAACATGTAGAAAATTATTTAAACACTGATTTCCTGAAAGAGCACTTAAAGAATTATTTCAATAAACTCCAAGATTTTCATCTTATTATTCAACTAGATTTTTAAA
>NW_006299245.1:1701030-1702993 GCF_000327345.1 Myotis davidii | reverse complement strand
GAACCATCACAGAGAGATGGTCCAAGCTGCAGCAATGACATCAGCGCACCCATGAATCCCTGCTGCGGGGGGCATAACCACCCTGCAGCTGTCACCTTTGTGAGGCACACGGCCCTGTTCAAGGATGTTATTTCCCTCTGGGTTTTACACCCAAATCACCACAGCACCCACTCCCTATTGTTTGTTTCCTGAAATAGCAAACTCTTAGCTAAGTGTCACGTCCAAGAAATACCACCCTGAGGTGCTTCACTGCAAAGGAAATCTACTTGAAAATCATTGATAAAGAAGTGTTATAATTGGTTGAATTACACCAATACTAAGCCTCCTGCTTCCATGAAACTTCGCTGTTAACTGATTCTCTAGTCAAAATCAGTTATATCTCCACAACAGAGCTTTCATTTGGCCCAGCCTTCTTGCTTCTTGTTTAATAATGACTCCCCAAAGGTAAAACAATAGAGGGTAAGGTTAATGTCAACATAAGTGTACCCTTAACGGCACCTAGCATAAAGGCATAGAGTGTAGACTTAGATATGTAATTATTATAAAAAGTTAAAAAAATTACTAGAAAACTTATGCTAAATTACTATTGAGATGTTTTAGGAAGTCTTGATACATGGAGTCTATTATCAAAGTATGTAGATTACTACAATGCAAAGTAAATACTGAACCGTAATATCAAATACTAATAATGGAGATGAATCTTATAAATAAAAAATCACAACTATCTTGCCTGAAACTTCCAATAAGGATATAATTAATATTTAAGAGTTAGCTTATATGAACAAGTAGAAAATTATTTAAACACTGATTTCCTGAAAGAGCACTTAAAGAATTAATTCAATAAACTCCAAGATTTTCATCTTCTTATTCAAATAGATTTTTAAAGTATGCAAAAGCCTTCTACAAAGTAGTGTTCATATAATTCTAAAAATTAAATAAAATTTAAGATCCACTTCTATTTCAGCTTTGGAAACGTTAATGTATCAGAATTGGAGGGTAACATATTTTAGATTGTATCATTTAATTTACTTTTTAAAATTTCTGATTTTCCTGATATAAAAATGCTTAGAAAACTATAAAGAACTGATTTGGGTTGAAAATATCCACTGTTATATAGACAATCACTAAAGGCCCAAGTTATTGTCTGCCTTTGATCCCCTTGTCGTCACGTGTTGCCATGCAAACAATATAAGTAAAAACTGCACTGTTAAAGGTGGTTCATTGAGAGGATTTGATGAGTTTATCCACGCACTGAATCCAGACGATTAGAGTCTCCTTAACCCTCCTGTCTTTGGAACGTAAGATCAGCCCACCATTCCCACAGCGGGAGCCATTTTCAAGGACACAGCCTTGAGAGATCAATGTGCTGTGGAGACCTTTGATGGTATAAGTGACTGAAGGCAAGTAAGGCCTCTCCATAAACTTACTATTAAGATTCTGACAGGCAGTGTGGAGAGCTACTTGTCTCACTGCTGCCCAAAGCAGGCTCATAGGCAAAGCTCCATTGCTCACTAAACTGCCTCCTACCCATCTGGAGTAGTCTGCCTCTTTCTTCGGTCTCTCCTGGCCCTCTGTGTACAGGGGCCAGTTTTAGATTTCATCTGGGAAACTCCCAAATTTGCAAACAAACATGCACCTGGAAGACAAACCACTTTAAGAGTCATCTCAGGAACAGAGAAGATAAACATTAAACAAGGTTTTGTTGGATTTGCATGTAAGTCATTGTTGACTTTTACAGTTGCATTTTTTATGAGTTTTGTGATTAGGTGAATAATAACTCTCCCCCACCAGCCTAAGATTCACAGTAGGAAAGACCCATATCTTTTTTTGCTGATCATTGTACATCCACTTCTCATTATAGAGTCTGACACATATAAGTCACGTAAGATATATTGATGTGAAAATGATGCAAAGGATTTGAGAGCAATGAAATTAGGAGGGTTTTCAGAGGCTTAACGAAAGC
>NW_006299245.1:1677052-1682200 GCF_000327345.1 Myotis davidii | reverse complement strand
GAGTCTATTATCAAAGTATATTACTACAATGCAAAGTAAATACTGAACCGTAATATCTAATACTAATAATGGAGATGAATCTTATAAATAAAAAATCACAACTATCTTGCCTGAAACTACCAATAAGGATATAATTAATATTTAAGAGTTAGCTTATATGAACATGTAGAAAATTATTTAAACACTGATTTCCTGAAAGAGCACTTAAAGAATTAATTCAATAAACTCCAAGATTTTCATCTTCTTATTCAAATAGATTTTTAAAGTATGCAAAAGCCTTCTACAAAGTAGTGTTCATATAATTCTAAAAATTAAATAAAATTTAAGATCCACTTCTATTTCAGCTTTGGAAACGTTAATGTATCAGAATTGGAGGGTAATATATTTTAGATTGTATCATTTAATTTACTTTTTAAAATTTCTGATTTTCCTGATATAAAAATGCTTAGAAAACTATAAAGAACTGATTTGGGTTGAAAATATCCACTGTTATATAGACAATCACTAAAGGCCCAAGTTATTGTCTGCCTTTGATCCCCTTGTCGTCACGTGTTGCCATGCAAACAATATAAGTAAAAACTGCACTGTTAAAGGTGGTCATTGAGGGGATTTGATGAGTTGATCCACGTGCTGAACCCAGACGATTAGAGTCTCCTTAACCCTTCTGTCTTTGGAATGTAAGATCAGCCCACCATTCCCACAGTGGGAGCCATTTTCAAGGACACAGCCTTGAGAGATCAATGTGCTGTGGAGACCTTTGATGGTATAAGTGACTGAAGGCAAGTAAGGCCTCTCCATAAACTTACTATTAAGATTCTGACAGGCAGTGTGGAGAGCTACTTGTCTCACTGCTGCCCAAAGCAGGCCTCATAGGCAAGCTCCATTGCTCACTAAACTGCCTCCTACCCATCTGGAGTAGTCTGCCTCTTTCTTCGGTCTCTCCTGGCCCTGTGTGTACAGGGGCCAGTTTTAGATTTCATCTGGGAAACTCCCAAATTTGCAAACAAACATGCACCTGGAAGACAAACCACTTTAAGAGTCATCTCAGGAACAGAGAAGATAAACATTAAACAAGGTTTTGTTGGATTTGCATGTAAGTCATTGTTGACTTTTACAGTTGCATTTTTTATGAGTTTTGTGATTAGGTGAATAATAACTCTCCCCCACCAGCCTAAGATTCACAGTAGGAAAGACCCATATCTTTTTTTGCTGATCATTGTACATCCACTTCTCATTATAGAGTCTGACACATATAAGTCACGTAAGATATATTGATGTGAAAATGATGCAAAGGATTTGAGAGCAATGAAATTAGGAGGGTTTTCAGAGGCTTAACGAAAGCACTGACCTTTTGAGATACCACCTGAAGAGAATGTTGAAAAACCTAATCTGGAACAAATGCTAAGAAAAACCCTAGCAGTGAGGGGTTTGCCACAGACTATAGGAAGTAGACGTTGGCTCTGAATTTAGGAGTTGAATATTATATTTCTCAATTTTGTTGAAGGTCATCAGTGCTCTCTCTTGAGATTTTAGCACACCTCAAGGTACTGTTTGGTTTCACATCTCTTTTTTTCTCTTAAACAAGTCTTAACTTAGGAAGCACAATTACAACCCTTTTTCCTAAATTAGAAAACTTAGGAAAACACACTTTAAAATCCCCCATCCAAAGGGTTGGAGTTGGTGTTTTTGTTTTTGTTTTTTAATTAAATCTTTATTGTTGAAAGTATTACATAAGTCCCCCTTTCCCCCCATTGACCTCTTCTAGTCCACCTCTGCCTCCCACCCTGGCCTTAACCACACTATTGTCTGTGTCCATGGGTTATGCATAATATAATAAATAATTCACTCGTATAATTCTAATTAATTATTAATTGTAAGTTTTTTATTACCAAATTAAATTAAAAGTTAAGTTCTGAAGTCTGTTGTTTGTAATCATACAGTCTTTTCTTACTTATTTTTATTTTTTATTTCTTTTCATAGTTTCTTTCTTAAAGAAAGTTATTTTAAAAAAAGAAAAGAACACTTCTGCTTGACAAGCAGAAAGGCACATATAATTCTAGAACCTGAAAATGTAGTTTTAATATTTTTCATATCTTAATCTTACTGCATGAACCCTAAATTTACTACATAAATTTTAATTCAGAAATTAAAGATTCAAATTTCATTGTGTATTGAAAGATTAGAAGAATATTTCTTGTGACATATCTTCTCACATCCAGGGTCAAACCTTATTAAAATTTGAAGTTGAGCATAATGTATTTATTTTAAAATTTATTTTAATAGAAGAATATAATGGCAAGTTAAAAATGATGATAGGAAGTCACGTTTCTAAAGCCTAAAAAGCCAAACCTTAGTATATCTTGCCTGCTAAATAACTGTTACATAACAGCATTAATAAAAAGAGACTTCAGCCCTAACCGGTTTGGCTCAGTGGATAGAGCATGGGCCTGCGGACTGAAGGGTCCCAGGTTCGATTCCGGTCAAGGGCATATACCTTGATTGTGGACATATCCCCAGTAGGGGGTGTGTAGGAGGCAGCTGATCAATGTTTCTAACTCTCTATTCCTTTCCCTTCCTCTCTGTAAAAATCAATAAAAAATACTTTAAAAGTTTTTTTAAAAAAAATAAAAAGAGACTGCTATAATCAGGTAGCATCAAACATAAAGATATACTTTCATTGTTCCAGGAATCAGAGTTGAGACAAGTATTTTACTTAAAGGACTTTATGAACAATCACTATTTGAAAATACAGTGGTAAATACTATGATTATTGTGAAGGCAAATGAGGGATTAAGAAAAAGCCAGGCAGAACATACAGATCAAATAAGGAGTCATTAAGAGTTCACAAAACACCCAGCATTTTGCTAAGTTATTTGGAGAGAAAAAAATAAATGTAAGGTATGGTCCCTGTCTTCAAAACTGTAGAATTTTCTTAGAAAAATCTGTTCAAATGTAGAGTATATAGATTAGGCATGTCTTTGTTAGCATTAAATAGGCCATAGAATTTGTTAACTAAATGAAATGATAATGAATAAGCATGGATCATTGTCACAAATGAAAAATGTTTGCAAACACGGTGATATGTGAATACAGTTTTAAATAGTTTTAGTAAATATTTTAAAACAAATATTTCTGTATACAAATGAAAATAAAGTTTGGCAAAATTTTTGTTTTACTACTTAAAATGATATTTTTTAAAAAGCACCTGTAACTACCATTAATGAAATGTCCAATGGAAACATGTTGTTTCACATGATATTGTTAATAATACTTCCTTTTTCCTAGATGTGACTTAAATTTTACTATTCAGAATAAGAAGAAAATTTCAAAAGTAATTAAAATCTATTTCTTCACGAAGAAAGTGTTCTACATCCTTGCTACTCAAAGAGTAGACCTTGGACATGGGACATTATGGTAGCTTGCTAAAAATTGCAAGATCCAAGATCCTGCTCCAAACCCATGGACTCAGGATCTGTATTTTACAAAATTTTCAGATGATGTGCAGGAATACTAAAGTTTAAAAGCACTGCTCTGCATACTTCATGTGGAAGGCATGTATATCCATTTATAGCAAATATTAGATTACTAATTGAGTGCAAGCTTGTGGTTTCTCCCTCTAGTAGAGACTTAAAAAATTGAACAGATAATTATTTAGCTTTTACAATGCCACCACAATTGTGTTCGCACCTATGAAGAACCCAAAAGAAGTGTAATATAGCCCTGGATAATGTGTTTCAGTTGGTTGGAGTGTCATCCCGTGCACCGGAAGGTCCGGGATTTGATTCCTGGTTATGGCACATACCTAGGTTATGTGGGTGGGTGGCGGGGGAGGGCAGGGGGAGTCAATCCCCAGAATGAAAAAAAAATGTTATTGTGGGGTTGAAATTGATTCAGAAAGCCAGCCTGGAAGTTGAGGGTTAGAGTTATACATGTTGATTTGGAACTCTTCAACCTATAGGGGTGGTTAAGATTGTGGGTGAACACATCAAGCATTAGGAGAAAGGGACAGATTGCCAAAAAAGGCAACCAGTTCAGTCAACATTCATTGAACAACTATGTTCCCCAACAGTGGTCTGTGCTGGCGAATCAATGACTAAGATTTGGCTCTTGCCCTGAAGGATCCAAGTCAGTCACCTAGGGTCAGGGCTTATGCAAGAAGAAAAGGCAACAAAGACTCAAAGAAGAAACCAGAAGAGACATTAAAGGGTTCAAACTGCATAATATCCAGAAAAATCAAAGGAGGAAGACACTTAAAGGAATGTCAGAGGCACCTAAATATCCAGGGAAATGAGGGTTTGCTACAAAATGAGTCTGGCTGACTTTGAGAAAGTGGTATCAGTTTATGTATTCAAATTTCTAACTTGTTATCTACATCCCCAAGCTTCTCCACTTACAACCTAAATTGCAGGGGATGATAAAATTCAACTGTAGAATTGTTCACTAAGAGGACAAATACTTATTGATATATATGCCTCATGATGTCTTCCTTATGCTTCACAAACAATCAAAACAACACAAAACTCCTTTGGGCAAGTTGTCATCATCTGTAATTATCTGACTGCCAAATCCATTCCCAGGGACTAACTCTTTAAGAAACATAAAATTGTTCACAAAGGAAGCCAAGAATTTTACCAAAAGGGAAATTCAGTGGCTTAAAACATAAGCAGGAGCTTTGTTCAGGTTTGGAAGGCTATAGATTTTAGTTTGTTTCCTTATTTAATTGAATTAATACAAAATGGGAATGAGTCTACATTCTCGACATATGCTTAAAGAACAGTATCACACACAAACCTCTAATAACAGGAAAGTCGGGGGTGGGGGGGAACGTGCATTCAAAACAATCACAGGTAACTCTGCTGGAGGAAATCTGTCATTTTGTTTATTTTTGTGCAATTTTTTTCTAAAGCTTAGTTTTTGGATTTAGAAGTTTAATTCTTTGATCAGTGATATCTAAATAAAATTTAGGTATACAGAAAGTCCAAACGCATTAAACATATGAGAAATTTGAAGGATTACTTCAGATATACAAAGCCTAGGGATTACCAAAACTTATCAAAATAGCATGTCTAGAATTGAGAATAATGCCTTTTGATTGCTGCAACCATAAACAAATCATAGTCCTGTACATGATTTAATGTCTTATATTTG
>NW_006299245.1:1663091-1676972 GCF_000327345.1 Myotis davidii | reverse complement strand
TTACATTATATTTACACAACTGCAAATAAAAGTATAAGTAATTGTGACATACCTTTATCAAAAATACCTGGCAATCACCAATATAGTCATATTCCAGCCCATCAAAAGAATGATAATGCCGATCCCCATATATTGTGCACACTGCTGGACATGGATAGTATGTGCAATTGAACATTCCTCGTCGACAAACACTATTAGAAAATACCAGAAGTACCCATTGTAAGAAACATGGCTCTCATTAATTTTTTCAAGCGGCATAAACATCGGAAGGTTTGCATTCAAGAGCAATCACTGAGCCAATAGCCCTTATAAATATTGCCAATTTGTTCTGATAACATTACTCTGACTAATTAGGCATGTGTTTACCACTTTGTTTAAATAAAATATCAGACACCACAAGCAATCCCAGAAATTGTGCCTGGGTTACACTGAAAACAGGTGGTGGGATGAAAAATTGAGCACAGGCATGCTAGTAGTCAAAAGACCACAATGCCCTCTTCGATACTTGAGTCTATTTCAACACATTAGGTGTGATTTTGTTCATGCGCTTAGAATCTTTATCTGCATTTTAGGAAAATTATATTTCAATTTTATTTTATAGTTTTCTTTAGGCTTGTTTCCCAAAATAAAACCTTCCATTAAATGTGAACTTCTTTTTGAAATTCTTATCACTTTCTTATAAACTTGAGATATTTTTTCTTATTACATTTTCAAATTGTCATATTTTACACTTTTCTAATGTGTGAAACAAATATGCATAAAAATAATGGGATGATTCCCTAGAGATAGTAGCTCTCTACCCATGCATGAATGACTTTAAAATCTTATTTACTCAGGCTTGATTTGTTTTTGTTCAAGTCAGTCACCTTAAGTAAATATAAGATGGTCGAAACTAATGCAATTGCTTAGGATGTTTTTTGTCAAATAAATGAATCTGATTACCAGGTATAACATGGTGTGGCAATCACTTCTCCTGCGAGGTACTCCCAGTCTTTCCAGATGCACGGACAGCTTTCAGGAACATAACACTTTCCTCGGTGCTCCGCCATTCTTCCAAAAGAAGAGTAAATGCTATGTAGTGTAAGCTATTAATTTCAGTTTTCAAAGAAATCAGTAATCTTGTCATATTCAAAACTGTTTCTATGCATTACATCTGTCATAGGCATGTTCTCGCTGGCCTACTGAAGGCCTGAACCCAGTCTTTATCTCCCTCCTCTCTTTCCATACAGTACCTTGCATATCACAGTAGGAAGTAAATCCAGGCAAATGATTGGAAGCAGTAATTTTGACCTTTTGCTATCATTTAATGTAATAAAAGGGAGACCAAAGCCAAAATTCTTAGGTAAAATGAGTTATTCTGAAAAAAATTCTGAAGAGGTAGTGAGGGCCCCTTTCTTCAATATTTGCTGCTTAAGAGAAAGACTCTGTAGGTATAACAATTTTGATGACATAGTGAATTATAAGATATATAGCATTTTTTGTTATGAAACAGAGGAAGGAATCAAGAGCTTCTTTTGTGAGTGACTTCAAGTGATTATGCTGATGACTGATGAGGTTTTTACAACTAATCAAAACTGCTGTGGTGCATCCATGAAGTAGATATTATTATGCCCATTTTTAAAAGAGGAAGTTGTGGCTGTAAGTGGTTAAGTAACTTGTCTGACATACTTCAGTTAATAACAAGGAGGACCAGCATTTGAACCCAATTCTATCTGATTCTTTTCACTATATTACTTTGCATTTCTTTAATCCACAATGATTTCTAAACTAAGTCCTTTTATAGTCAATGAATCGCTGGCACTCTCAGGAGCCCCATGAAAACAAGTTATAGACTTATTGTCCTAAAATAAGGCAACCAGGGTCACACTGAAGATGATTATTACCAAATCATATTACCATAAACAATTGTGTAATAGAAAGTCCTGAATAGCAACATTATTTCCAAATCAGTCAGAGGCCTCTTAGTCAATACCAACTATATTTATTCAATAATTTCTTTAAGTTTTTGTAATGAGATTTGACCAGTAAGTATATGAATCATTGTTGAACTGAGAGTCAAAAGTGACAGCAAATAGATACTTTTTAAATAATGGCATCAACCACAAGCATATGAAACAAAATTAGGATGTACCTTTATCTAATCAGCCATGCATCTGTAATAGTCATAATCAAATTAAATAAGTAAGCAGTGATGTAGGCCTCAATTATTTTATCATAATAAAGGTTTCATTTTCCTTGCTCTTTTTACTAAAATGTCTTCCTTATTCAGCTGCTCCATGGCCTGGTTTCTACCTGCCTTTATTTCAGTCTCCACGTGTGTCCTTCTTCTAAAGAGCTTGGTACAGTCCCAAGTTACGGGGCTCTTCAACCTAGTCTAGATAGGGACCATTTAGACAAATGCGACTCTCCTGGGAAGCAGACCACAAAACCTCTCCCTTCTTTGCTCACGGTTTGTAAGAACTGAGCCCAAGGGTCCTTTGTGTGAATATGCTCATCGAGGAAGAATGAGTGACCTATTTGCCTTAGGTGGCCCTCCGTCTGAGCACTGCCTCTATTCATTAGGAGAAGAGAAAGGCCGGTGAGGCCATATTGTAAATGCGCCTGCCAGAAAGCGAATAGCCCCCGATTCACAAGTGCTATGCATTCATGCTACTGAAGGAAATTTACAAAGGTAAGAGTAGATTATGCTGCCATAAAATAGTGAACTGTATTTATTGGGTGTACACACACACACACACACACACACGCAAGCAGGCACACACAGGCACACAAAGGCACAGGTCACAATGCCTAATTGAGACTTTCAGGAAATTTGCAGAAAACCACTGAGCCCACATCAGCAGAGCTGGGATCTGTACTGCGGTATCGGAGCCAGAGTTCCCACTGCTACCTACTGTCCTAGACAGACTCAGCACACCATTTTTCTGTAACATCCATTAGATAAAGCAGTTGGCATCACCATTATAACTTAATATCAACAGTAACAGCACCAAAGAATATACAAAAGATATGCACTAAAATCTAGTCAATTAAGACTTCTTCACTATCACTTTCCCAAAATTGCAGTTGTATCAGGGAATAAATGTTAAGTCCATCCTAAAATTAGTTCTCTCATCAATTCACAGTATTACTTTAATGACCTTGTATTATTTTAATACTATGTAAATTAATTAATGCTATATTAATACTTCAGCACTTGAATAATATTGTACATACTCTATTACTTTAACAATATTGTACACCTAACATGTGTGACATTATTTAATCACTAGAGACCCCATGAAATTCGTGCAAGAGTAGGCCTTCCTTCCCCCAGCTGCTGCCACTGGCTTCCTTCCCGCACCCAGGACCTGGGCTTCCCTCACAGAGGGGGGCCCCGCCCACCTGCTGCGGCCTGCTGGTCAGTGGCCTGGGCCTCCCTCTTTGGGCAATCGTGGAGACACCCCCCGACCCCCAGTGATTGATCGCCCCACTGGCTGGTGGCAGTGGGCCTCCCTCTGCAGGCCGGTCATGGGGTAATGGCTGGGCCCTGGACCAATCACATGGCACCCACCTTGGCTGGCCTGGTACCAGTGAGTGTCACAGCGTGGTCCTGGATGGTCATTCTATGGTTCGGCCATTCAGTGGATTTGCATATTATGCTTTTATTATATAAGATATGTTTTATTAATGTGTAATATGTATTATCTCACAGATAACATATGTGATGTGTTACATGAATGTAAAATAACGATTACAATAAACCAACTAGTTAACCCCCAGTCAACCAGAACAACAATTTCAGCTATTTTTGTAAATTATGGTTTTAAGTGCTCTTGTGGTTTTTTAAAATTAAATCTTGAATGTTCTGAATTGTCAAGAAAAAGGGGCTTACCCTGGAGCACAAACACAGCCACTTATGCAGGGTGAGGATGGGGCGCAAGTGAAGTTCATGGCCAGGTTTGCACATGTAATCTCACAATTTACACCACCGGCTGGCAATTCGGGATCAGGAAACCTGCAGTTGAAATACACTTTTCCCTCGGGGCAGGCATGAACTTCAGGGACAAGGCACAGATAAAACACCCTTAAGTTTGTATTCCTTCCATAGGCACATAATCATATTGAAGTGCATTTTATCAAAACACAAGTGACCATAGAATATTTTACCAGTTACTACTACATCATTCTCTTACTCTGTGAAGTTTGGTTGGTGAGTTTACAAACGTTCTCTAGCCAGATTCCCTTTATAAACATCTAAATTTCCAAAACATTTTTTTGAGTTTGAAAACCATAGCTTCCTTCCATAATGCGATAACTAAACAACTAGTATATAATATTATGAGGTCAAGAAGCAGGGTATTTGGATTAACCCAAACATATGTCCTCAACTTTTGAGGAATAGCAATTATTATAGTTAAACTTTACAAATCTCTGTGTTAGCAACAAACACATGATGCTTCTAGGTCTTGCTTCATCTCGGAGTCCTTACTGATATGTCCGCACTATATAGTGGAAGTACAGAAGTGGACATAATTATGGGTAGGCTAGGTACTACAAAATCCTCCAAAAAGCATTTGGGGTCAGAGGGATTAAATAAGGCCCCTTATTGGAGGCCAAAAGGAACACAACTTGTGGATTCCTCTAAGAAATCTAGCCTGGATGACCCCTTCTTTAACTCTGAGTCCCCTTGAAGCAAAGGGGGCAAGGCAGGGGTGGCCCAGAAGCTACAGAACATGTGTGTGGTCCATGAACAAAGCCTAGAAGAAGCCCTATGTAGCCTGGATCCTTATACAGTGGGGCCTTGACTTACAAGTGTCCCTACTAACGAGTTTTTTGAGATACCAGCTGTCTCTCAGACGATTTTTTGCATTGAGTTGACAGAGTAATTTGAGTTAACGAGCTCCTTAACCAGCTCGGTCTCGGAACAAATTAAACTCGTAAGTCAAGGCCCCACTGTAAAGTAAATCCAGGGCATACAATTCAAAGCTAATTTATAGTAATATATACATGACCATGGAAATAAATAACAAAGCAATAGCTCACAGCCTACACTCTTCCTGTCCACTAAAATCAGTGATAGTAGTGTTGTTTATTATTTGCCTAGAATTTGTCCAAGTGATTAAAAATTTGATGCCTTTTGTATGGTAAAAATAAATAATATAGCATCCCCTAACCCAGTGGTCGGCAAACCGTGGCTTGGCAAACCATGGCTCGCAAGCCACACGCGACTTTTTGGCCCCTTGAGTGTGGCTCCACAAAATACTGGCTCTTCCATAAAATACCGACTTCTGCGCGTGGGCCACGAAGTTTCAATCGCTCTGTACGTGCACGCCCGCACGTGGCATTTTGTGGAAGAGCCACACTCAAGGGGCCAAAGAGCTGCATGTGGTTCGCAAGCCACGGTTTGCCGACCACGGCCCAAACCTATAGGATCTTCAGGAATGATATATAATTGTAAAGTGGCATTCTAATGAGACATAGCAGTAGATATCATTTCGCATGCCATTTTTAAAGTGATAGCTACTAGTCCTATAGCCTTGCTAATTATAATGTAGCCCAGGAGCCTGTGGCATGACCTCAACCTTTTCCAGAAAGGTAGAATCTCGGGCATCACCCCTGACCTGCTGAATCAGAATCGGCACTTTAACAAGATCCCGGGGTAATTGTGTGCACATTAGTATCTGAGAAATGCTGGTCTACAGTCATTTCACAGCTTCTGTTGCACTAGTAGGTTACAACAGGTGCCAAGACACATATCCCTAAATCCTTTTGGGCCCCTGGGTTAGTTCTGGGGTAGACAGAATCCCTGGGTTGATGACCTCTGCCCTTAAACCTTATATGTTCAACCCAGACTGTCCTAGACATATTATAATTTCTAGTGTGAAAAGTTAGGAAGCTGGAGCACCATGTTGAGAAACATCCCCAAGGCTATGTTCATGCCAAGGAGGGGTGTGATGGATCAGACTTCTGCCAGAAAAGTTGGGGCAGCACTAGAGCCCCATTCTCCTCAGGGAAAATACATTAGCTAGATCTTACCAGTAGAGGGCGGTGCTGGCTCATCACATTTCACAGTCCCATTTGAACATTGGCTAGTAAAAGTAAACAAATGTTACAAATCCAAATCTGTTCGTTTGTTTTCTGTATTTCACAAACAATATAATGGGTGAGAATTGATTGAATATATATATACAAATGTTATTCTTTCCCATTGAAATTTTTCTACAAATAAGTTATTGGCCAATTTGAAGAGAGTTATTTCAATTAACATGTTTATCAAACACAGATAGAAGTCACTGTGATAGGCATGGAAGATACAAAGACCAAAATTCATAATCTTTACTCAGGTAGGAAGGCCATAATACTCAGTTGGAACGTGTAGAAAGCCGCACAGGGGTAGAGCAGTGTCCTGTGTAATGAAGTGCCATGCAGTAAGTGGCAGGAGATGCAGATGACAGAGAGGCAAAGACCAGCTATTATTCAGACACTCAGACTTTGTCCCTGAGGTGGACCATTGACCTAAAGCAGAGAAGTGATACTGTTGGTCTGAATTCTAGGAAAATCATTCTGGCAGTAGCATTGACCACAGAATGAAGTTACAGCTTCCTTGCAACTTAAGTTCTAAAGTCAGGGCATAAGATGAAAACCCGACACAGGACGAATTAATTCTGAAGCTCCTTTAAAAAGCTATGATGATAGGGAACAACACATCAGTTCTCAGTAACTCCGACGTCAACAGTGTTTCCTCCAGCTTTGGACAGATCATGTGTTCTATGTTTGAGCCCACAAGAAGAAGCTGACTAATATAGAGGGGCCATGCCACACGAAAAATATGCTTACATGTCATCTAACACTAGGAAGGCACTCAGAGGCGTGATTCGCGCACATTGTGAATGGCAGAGAGGAACTGAGACAGACAGATCTCGGGTCACAGAGCCAGCTTTTCCATATCACTCTCATTCTGGGATGTTTTGAGAGGAATGGCAAATGAGGGCACTGCACTACAATGGGATGTTCTTTTCTCATTGAGGACAAATGATTCCTTCATTTTTTGCCCATTTACTAAAGTAAATTCAATTACGTTAAATTCAAGAGAAATATTCCACCTTGGCAAAATGAAGGGGGCAAGACTAGAGGCAAGAAGACCAGGAAGAGACGTTGTTAAGGCAGTGACAATGGAAAAGAGGGGGATTTCTCCTATTTGCAGAAACTAAACTCCACAGTCATTAGGGGTTTGTTGGCCAGGGATATTGAGCAGGAGGTAGGAGTCAAAACATGACTCCCAGACTTCTGGCCTGGGAAACTGTGGCTACTAGTACAATCTACTAGAGAGAGATTTAAGAACTGGTTGCCTTTGTATCTTGATTGAGGGGTGGGAGGAAGAAAGATGGAGATAGCAGTAAAGGCTAATTGAGCATAAACAGGATACTGCCATGAATAGGAAATAAGCTGCTGAGCAAAGCAGGCAACAGAAAAAATCACCACAGAACCACATCGCCTGGGCTTGAATCTTGGCTTCGTTCCCAAGTCGCTTACCTGCCTGGGCCTCCTTCTATCACCTGTAAACTGGGGACACGGCAGCAGTACTTATCTTTTAGGGTCACAGTGATGAGTGTTTTAATATTAGATACAGAACTCTTAGAATGCTGCCAGGACTTAAGAAGGTACCTAGTAATGATGAGATATCATTCTTTTTACTATTGCCTACTGTCTGTTGTCATCTGTTGGCACCTAAGATGGAACTGAAAAAGGAAGGTTGAGAGCTGGATGTAGATCAATGTAAACTGCTGCATGGATGTGTCTGCATTTGTAACAGCCAGGTTCCAGCCCGAGTGAGGGTTATCCTAGCAATGAGATTATCTCACCTTAAGATCAATGTTCCTAAGGGGGCGGGACACTGACTCCAGCATGTGGCCTGGTTCAAGCCATGTTAAAATTGCCTTTTTTAAGCCATTGGATAAAACACAAAATGAACACTCCCCCCCCCCCCCCCCCGGCCAAGACCTTGCATTGTTTGAACACCCACCTCACTCCTACCTTCCATATAAAAAACCAAACTGATCTGAAGGCTTCCGTTCTGCTGCGTGACACTTCAATGCCACCTTTTCTGCAGTTATGACCATGAGACTCAGGCATCCCATGTTGCAATGGAATAGGTAGCTATTTGGTTTTAAGGGTTGTGTTAGAGTTATCTGCATTTTTAAGTTATAGAAGTCATATTTCAGTTTCTGGTTTGGGTTAAGAAATTACATCAACATGTGTTATTTATCAAGTACAATCACCATCATTGAAATCTACCATAAGCCGGAGGGTGTTGGGATAAGCTCTCCAGGTTGATAAACGCTCCCCCTATAATGACACCGACAGTGAAATCTATAAGAGAAAAAAAGGTTAAATTAATTAAAAAGGTTATATGCATATAGATTTTAGAAAACAGTAAAATTCAAGTAGACCCCATGCACTGTATTGGTCATTTTAAGGCACACTCTAAAGATGGCTGCATTCTATGAGACTACATGCAATTCAACCATACAAAAGGCAGAAACCATTTAAATGTGAAGTCTTGTGTAGCTTCAGATTTTGTTTTCTAAAATAAAATTAAAAATCTGTATTGTTTTAGTCATAATACAAACTGTGTTGTTAGTCACAAAAAAAGTCCCTAAATGCACCTCAAAGAAACACAGCCCATACATCTATTCCCCTCTTTTCTGCAGTTACGAGTATAAGACTTAGGCATGCCATTTAGCCCTAGTATAAGACCAAAGTCCTTATCTCAGGAGAAGAGATTGGAGAAACTTCTGAGCGCTGACAGACATTGCAGTGCTGCTACTGAAATTAGCCACCTGACAGTGACACATAAACCTTGTCATTAACTTGGATATGATAAAAACAAGTAGAAATATACTCCGGGGTTAGCCATCAGATTCCTTGGCTCTTTCTACAGCTACCTGTAAACAAGTGCAGGTTTAAACATAAGTAAATAAGGAAAAGACATTAGGAAATATTAAAGAAATGACTCACAAGCAGATCTTTGCACATATGCACACTTGTTTCATGGAAAAACTGACTGTTCAATAGTGGAGAAAATTATTTTTTTCCATTTAATGGTGCTAAGTCAGTTAGATTAAGAAAGAAAAGAAACAAGCATGAGTCCCATTCCGGGTGTGAAAGAAAAAAGGGATGAACTGGCTGCCATGCGCCGTCTCTGTGACTCACATGGGCACACAGAAGTGAAGTGTGTCTTCATAGTATTTTCCCTCAGGACAGTTGCAGCCTTCAGCACAGTCGTCACTGCACTGCTCCAGGGAGGCAAGAGAGACACAGGAGCGGCGGCAGAAGGAGGAGCAGTGATGGTACAGCATGCCTTCCTGGCACACCAACCCTGAGGACAGAGCAGCGTCAGCTGAGAGAGGGATCTCCGCAGAGCACAGATGTCTTCTGTGCTGAACTACAGTCTATGATAGATGTAAATCATGAAAAAGAAATACCAGACATCAACAAACCCAGAACACTACAGAACCTTATAACAGAAATTAATTATTATTTACAATATTTGCCTCAACGGAAGTAGAAGAGAAAAATGAAATTTCTATCTTCACCCGAGGATATGTTATTAATTTGAGAGAGAGGGGAATGGAGGAGTGGAGGGAGGGAGAGATGGAGAGAGAGAGAAACATCAATGTGAGAAACATCAATCAGTTCCAATCTCGGTAAGTGCCCTCACTGAGAAGTGAACCCACAACCTCTTGGTCTACAGGACAACACTCCATCAACTGAGCCACCAGGCCAGGGCTGAAATATTTGTAAGTGAGACATTCCATAACATTCTATTATAGCTTGTACCATAGTTTTTAAAATTATTTGAGGTATCTTGTGTGTCTAAATGAACTTCCTGTCCTTACACTTCAAATCTATTGACTGCTATGTTGTCATCGTCTTCTTTATATATTAAGCAAACTTTTAGTCTTCTACAAATAAGACAAAACTTGACTTTATTGATCAGTGTTCATAGCTCTTAACTTTTTGCTTTCTTAATCATGTTTAGACTTTTTTTCTAAACCCTTCCAATTTCTCTCTAAACCAAACTGAATTGATTAGAATAGGCAAACTAAAATAACCTAAAAAACAAACACCCAGAACATCCTGGGTAAAACATAATTGAAATTATGTAAAATATATAAGTTATCTTGTAAGAAAAAAATGGGGGTGGGGAGTGAATAACATCCCCCTATGCCAGAAATGAAGAGGGAAACACTATCCAAAAACTTGACTGGAAGAGAGGAAGATCAATCTATTGGATTGAACTCATGTGGGAATAGAAAATAGAACTAGTCCTTTATGAGGCAAGGAATTGGGAGACTTATCACTTGGGCCCTCAAAATGACTCCATCCTCACTTGCAAGGATGCACTGCAGCAGAGGCCAACACACTTTCTGTAAAGGGCCAGACAGTACATAGTTTCCGCTTTGCAGGACACACAGTCTCTGTCACAGCTACTCAACTGTGGCCTTGTAGCTCTTTACAAAAACACAGGAGGACCAAGGGTGTGGTCTGCCAACTTCTGAACTTGAAATTGGCTCTTAATAAAGGAAGATGCTAGGAAAGCAGCTGTAATTCTGAGGTTCTGTGATGAAATAAAGTCTCCTCTGAAAAATAAAAATCCCAGATACACATCCTGCACAGGTTTGTTATATAAACTTATATTACTTTCATATTTACATTGTTGTTCTTACAAAGCCCAAGCTAGGAACATAACCAAAACTGGCTAATAAGCCCTGACCAGTGTGGCTCAGTTGGTTGGGCTTACGTATATGGATGGGCTTCGATTCCCAGCCAAGGGCACGTGCTCGGGTTGCAGGTTCAATCCCCAGTCGGGGGCATGCAGGAGACAACCGGTCAATGTTGCACTCTCACATAGATGCTTCTCTCTCTCTCCCTCTCTCTTCCTCTCTCTCTCAAAATCAAAATCAGGTGTTTCTTTTGTTTTTATCTTTAAAAAACAACAACAAACTGGCCAAAAAGCCCTTTGGAGTGATAGAAAAAAGCTGTGTGAAACCACAGGGGGGTGGAGAAGTAGAGTTATTGATGTTCTTGAAATCCAGGTCACAGAGGATTCTAATAGGGAGAGGCAGAGCCCTAACAAAGATTCGCTCATAAAAAATGATAAAACAAACAGAAGAGGAAGCAATCTACCATGAGTGAGAACAGCAGACACCATAACCATGAGGACTGGAGCCCCAGGAACTTGAGATAATACATAGCTGTTGCAGAGCCTGCCTATTTAACTACAAATCAGCTGTGTCACTATAACACACAATGCTTTTCCACATTTAGATATGACATTTTTATAAGACTTTTTTCCAGTGTTTCCAGTTATTTCTGTTACATATTTTTAAACCATAGTTATACTCTGCTTATAACAAAAAATAGTCAAAAGTTATTGATCTTATCCAACATATCTTCAATTTTAAGAAACAAAGTACTTCTTTTGTTTTTATGTTTGTCCATTGTAATATTTCAAATAACTTAAGCAATGTTAACTCTCCACTTAAAAAATGAAAGCAGTAATTATCAATGTAAAAATCTCTAAGGTGTTACCTGATCGTCTTTATCTGTGCTGTTGCCATCATACTCACCACAGAACGAAACGTGAGTTCTGAAATCAATGGTGACTCCACGCTGGCCACAGAGGTAGGCATAGTGGGCGAGAGCATTGCATAGGCAGGTGCTTCCACACTTGCATGCATCGTGGCGGCACAGCTGGTAGTACAGCCCAGGGCTGATGTAGAAGTGGCAAGGAGCAAAGAGCTCTTGGTGGATGACGTCACAGTGCGCTGCATAGCCAACTAATAGACAAAGAACCCCATTAGCACCTCATTTTCCAGTTGGGATCCTTAGCCTTAAGTATCAAGTTCCAGAACTAGCCAAGATTCTTGCTTTCCTAGGAAATATACTGTATTTCACATTACTTTTAATAAGAGCCAATATTTTCAGCTTATGCTGTTTTGTGTTTTTTGTGGGATATTTTTGGTTTGGTTTTACTTTTGGTAATATTGGTGACAGCACTATATTCTATAGTATTTTAGGGGGAAAAGTTGTTTTACTTCAATAACTTGAGTAACAGAAGGGTTGATAGCCTCAATCACCCCATGGCCTGAGAATCATCTTAGGAAATCACCCCAATTCTACTATAAAGAATTGGTGAGTAGTGGGAGGCTTATCTCCAGACATCCATACACAATAAAATTGGTGCATGTTGTGGATGTTATGGCAACTCCCTGGAATACACAATTATCCAGGAACGTATAGGAATCATCTCATCCCAATAGAGTCTCTGAAGTGAATGGTAATGTGGCAGATGCACATAAAGTCATTGCACATAATGTCTGCACAAGGCACAATGCACAGGGTCTGATAAGTGAATCTATGAATTCAAGGAAAAAAATAAGTAATGAATAGAAATTGGGGATTGGAATATATGCTAAAGGCCATGAGATATAACTACCAGGCCTTTCAGGTGTGGTAGTCATTGGCAGTCGGGGGCGGGGGTGGGGGGGAAGGGAGAGTCTGTAGTAATTAGTTCTTAAAATTTGTTGACTTTTCCCTTGAGAACAACTGACTGATCAGATATAATTCTCTTTGGGTGCAACCAAGTTTGACCAAACAATCTGGATCCCACCTTTCTGAAAACAGCTATGTGATTCCTTGATGTAGTGAACCCAGGTTGCATTGATTCCTCACAGCTAAAATTAATCAATCTTTGAATTGTCATTGTCTTTAAGAGACCAGATGAGCTGTCCAGAGATCACAATGTTTTTGAACTATTTAAATATACTGAACTTATTTTGTTGAGTATAAAACACACAATAATTATCCTAGTGTTATATTTTCGCATTGTTATGACTATCAATGTGAAAACAAATGACTTAGACTCTAACAGCATGCTGTTGGCATGCATACTCCCCAGCCCCAGGAGCTCCAAAACAAAGAAGTACGTCAATGGGACTTTTGTTGTGTTCCCTAAGGATTTGTAGATTTAAAAATATTCTTACTGACATTAAGTAAAAGAGTGACTCAATAATATCCTTGTGAAAAAAAAATCTTTCAGAATCCACATCAGTTATTGACTTTGATCTATTTACTTTCCTTTCTTTGGGAATTTCCCTGACTTGACCAATTTAGCAGACATTTGTCATAGCAATATCTTTACAGATACAGTTCCTAGGGCAATGGAAACTAAGGAGGAAATAAACAAATGGGACTACATCAAAATAAAAAGCTTCTGCACAGCAAAAGAAACCATCAACAAAAAAAACAAGAAAGCCCACGGCATGAGAGAACATATTTGCCAATGCTATCTCCAACTTGAATTTTTTTAATAGTTCATGACAAAGGTGAAGAGGATAATATCTAAAATATATATCAGAGTAAGCATGAGATATAGGGATAGAAATGATAAAAGTATATAACAAAATAGAATGTAATAAAGGAGGTAATTAAAGAAAAGGAAAACTGAATTTATCAATTATATTCTACTCCAACTTTTACATGTTATCAAAATAATTAAAAATATAAACTTGCTGTAATATCAAGGAGGGAACTGAGAAAGTTAGAAACAAGCTGAATAAAACTAATTGAAGGAGAAGTAGATTTATTAATAGAAAGTTAAGAACAAAATGGGGGAAAGTGTTGGTAAATGAGAGTGAGATGAAAGTATTCAATCTATAGAGACCAAAAGACTATGGTCTAGTCCTATTATTATAGACTAGAGGCCTGGTGCACGAAATTCATGCACTGGGGGATGGGGTTCCCTCAGCCTAGCCTGCCCCTCTCACAGTCTAGGAGCCCTCAGTGGATGTCCTACTAATGGCCACAGTCTGGCAGCAGAGGCTCGGAGCAGTT
>NW_006299245.1:1660182-1662951 GCF_000327345.1 Myotis davidii | reverse complement strand
TGTGTGTGTCTGCTGGGGGCCTGCCCCCAGCCAGCCACACCGTGGAGGCTTGGAACAGGTGCCCCTCTGTGTTGATCTCTCAGGCTCCTGGCCTCCACTGTGTGTTGTTCTCTCCCTTGAGCTGTGGCCAGGGTGGGATGCTGCCTGCAGGCTGCGCTGTGTGGATCCTGCTCATGGATCACCAGATCACTGCAGAGACAGGGGGCAGGCCCTGCTGAGTGCTGCCTATGGCGCTGATTAGCCAATGGGAGGCATAGCGAAGGTACGGTCAGTTACCATGTTTGTCTATTATCAGATAGGATAGGAAAAATTACCAAAGAGATTAATAGTCTTCTTCAAGTTTAGAAACTGGCTTAGGTAAAAAGACAGCACTAAAAGCAGCATTATTTTATTGTTGTTTTTTCCAGTACACCAAAACTGTAGGTTAATAACAAGGACCACATGACAATCAACAGAATCCTACCAAACAACCACTACAAAATCCAGAAATTGTACTGATTTTACATAGGGACTCAACCAAAATTAATAGCAAATTTTTAAAAATTACACACACATAAAAAAAAACTAGCCAAAATTAAAGAAACAAATTAAAACATTTTAAATTTATTTAAGCATGCACACTTTTTTTACAAAGTGATTTTATAAAAAAAAAAAATAATAATGTGCCTTTTTAGTGAGCAGTGAAATAGCCTTTCACATGGTTTGCTGTGGCTTTAGTTAAAAAAATACAGCCAAAAATTCTTGGCGTGTGAGTTGCACTGTCATTGCAAATTGCAAACCTGGAGCATGACCATCTCAAATTGTCTCACGCTTGATGGCACAAAGCTTCCTTGAATCACTGGCTTCCTCCTTATGAAACCATAATATATTCTGTGAGTAGGAACTCATACTGTGATAGTAATAAACAAAGAGAACCTGCATGAGCTGTCAGATTATGGAACTAAAGTCAAACATCCCAAGACTAACATCACTATTAGAGATTTTCCAGAAGTTTTTCTTAATCATTTAATCGGAACACACCAAAATGCTAGCTCACATGCCTAAAATAAGTAAATGTATGAATGCAAAGAAATAAATAAAAGAGTCACTTTATGGAGCTCTTTTTAAAAATAATACACATTGCATAAAGAGGAGTACGTAAAGACAGAGTACTAAACAAAAATACATAAGGAATGGCATCGATATTATCCGAATGAAGAGAATCAGAATTTAAAATCACTATCTTAAAATCACTATTTATTCCCCTAAGTTTACAAGTGGAAAGAAGGACTTACTGTTTTGCTGATTAATGTTACAGGGGTCCACCATAGGAACATGAACGGGTGCAAAACAAGTGGAGGAAACTCGCCAAGCATTTGCATGAAGTTGTGGTGTGCCTTCTATCATGCCTGATGGAGAACTAGAAAGCAAAGATAATATTCATCTTAGTCTCTCCCATCCTTTACATTTGTTCATAGTCTTTAAAATTTGAAAAAAAAAGATGCTATTTTTACTTTACAAAGAAATTTTAGAACTTAAAATGTTCTATTATTTTTGAAAACATACATGGTACTAATTTCCTATTATTAAGACTTTAGAATGTGTCAAATTGTGGACATACATGGTTTCATTTAATAATCAGCCTCGTGGAAAAAATAAAATTAAATAAAATAAAGTAAAAATGTCTTTATCCTCCTTTAGAAAGAAAGCAAAGCAGAAGCTCAGATAACTATTTTTAAAAAAATATATTTTATTGCCGGAACCGGTTTGGCTCAGTGGATAGAGCGTCGGCCTGCGGACTGGAAGGTCCTGGGTTCGATTCCGGTCGGGGGCATGTGCCTGGGTTGCGGGCACATCCCCGATGGGAGATGTGCAAGAGGCAGCTGATCAATGTTTCTCTCTCATCAATGTTTCTAACTCTCTAATACTAAGAACTTTAGGGTGAATTTCAGAGAAACAAAAAGTTCTTTCTTTTTTTTTTTTAATGTATTTTATTGATTTTTTACAGAGAGGAAGGGAGAGGGGATAGAGAGTTAGAAACATCGATGAGAGAGGAACATCGATCAGCTGCCTCCTGCACACTCCCCACTGGGGATCTGCCCGCAACCCAGGTACATGCCCTTCACCAGAATCGAACCTGGGACCCTTCAGTCCACAGGCCAACGCTCTATCCACTGAGTCAAACTGGCTAGGGCTCAGATAACTATTAACGTTCACTCAGCTAATAAGTGTCATAGCCAAGTAGCCAAGATTCAAATCCAGTTTGCACTGACTTAATGAAACATCACACAACCCAAATAATAATCCGTGTGTGGTTTAAAGTATATGAAAAAACAAAGAGGTAGGTAGCTCACATGATTCCTTTCAGCATAGAGACAAATGTCCCAAAGAATAAACAGTCTAGCCCTGCCAGTGTGGTTCGGCATCAGCCTGCGAACCAGGAGGTGATGGTCTGATTGCTGGTCTGGGCGCATGCTCAGTCCCCAGCAGGAACTGTGCGGGAACATCATTGTTTTTATTCCTCTTTCCTCTCCCTTCCTCTCTGAAATCAATAAAATATATCTTTAAAAATAATAAATAGTCTATAATTCTGGTTCAGTATGTCAATTTCCATTATGAGGTCTGAAATACTGAGGTTCCATCATGAAGGTGCATAAACAAACCAAAAGAAAATTGAGAAAAAATGGTATAAAAGGCACCCTTCATCCAAACTTGGGAATTTCTTCATTTCCTCTCAGCAAATCGAAATGGAAGAGAAACAGCAACTTTTCTAAAGTCAGGCTTATAAAC
>NW_006299245.1:1647022-1658831 GCF_000327345.1 Myotis davidii | reverse complement strand
CTCAATAAATCTTTCCTGCCTACTCAGCCCACACTCACCTACTCAAACTTCCTGCTGTGCTTCTCGCCATGACTACACAACTTAACCCTTTAAAATTACCTCAGTCTTTATGTATGTATTGCTGACTAACAGCTGACCTGGAACTAATTATTTCTTAAAGGTTGTTATCTCCTCCCAATCTGCAACAGCCTCCTGGAGGATGAGAACCTATCAAACTACTTCACCTGCCCACCATGCTTCACACTAACTCTCCAAGCATTTGCATGAAATTATCCACTGAGTCTCTTTACATGTAGGCGAAAGTGCTTTGTCGTCTCTTTACATGTAGGCGAAAGTGCTTTGTCGTTAGAAGGAGGACAAATGGATTTTATTGCTTTTCTTCTGATTAAGCACCAACTATCACAAAATCCAGTTAGCTGAGATGCCAAAGTGTTGCTTTAGAGGTGTCATTCATACTATATGATGTCAATATTTTTAAAGTATAATTTACTATTGTTGATACCAAATGATATTAAGACTTTAAAAAAATACTGTTAAGGTTGGTCAGTGGCAGGGGAAAGTATAACAGGTAGTTATCCTCTGGGTTATCCCACAAGGTCTGAGTCACTATCTAAATGCAAAGCCCAGCTCCACTCTATTTGAGCTGAGTGACTTGGAGCTATTTACTTGCCACCTTTTGGCCTCAGTTGGTTTTCTTCTCTATAAAACCAACTGATGCGAATCTGTGGATTGCTGTAACACTTAAATGTGATGGTCCATTTGAAGCCCTTGGGACATTGGTGACTACGCTATCTTATGGTTAAACATTTTTACTGAAAATATTTATATCCTCTACATCACTAGTCATTAAATCATGTTAGTTCTACAGAAATCATACTTACAGAAAATCATCCCTTATGTTCCCATTAAAAGTGCCACAGAGACCTAGTGTTCTTCTTTTCCATGTACTGGTGAGCTGAATATAAACGCTTTCCCCATCTATAGCAAACAGAATCTTTAAGCCAAATGTGGTTTTTAGAAGGATAAATAAGGATGACACTGTTTGAATTTCAACAATTCCTGCAGGAAAATAATATACATAAGTCAGCCTTGAGATTTATACGCAGTATTCTGAAATGCTAGCATACAACACCAGGACTCTCCTTCCAAGAGACTGGGACATGGGGAGGCAGGTTCCCAGTTCCCGCCCCTGGGCTCCAGGCCCAATTTTTGCCACCTTGTGCCTGCTTTCTTTCCTCCCATTTCCTTTCTGTCCCTCCTTTCTGGATCCTAAGCTAATATGTTTAACAGATTGTCAGGTACACATGTAGTTTCAGTGGTCAAACATCTCATGGCAGGGTGGACAGTCCTTAGACATTTGAAAGCTGATCTCTCTTCCTCAATGTGTGTGTGTGTGTGTGTGTGTGTGTGTGTGTGTGTTTCCCAAAACTCCTTATGATCCAATAATGAAGTAGCATCCCCCCTCCCCAAATTCCCCATTCCCTTGAGCCTGACAGCAAAAGGAGGAGCACAGCACTTGAGAAATAGATTATATGAAATACCTTTAAATACAAGAAACTTGTGTTCAAGACTAAACTGATGACTTTTGCCACCAGAAAAGTTGCTTCCCTATCTCTCATGATTTCTGCCATCATCTGATCACCAAACCCAGAAATCTGAGGATCATTCTTTGATCATTTCATCCTTTTTTTTGCATTCCTCCAACCAACCCCAATCTAATCCATCACCAAGATCAAACTATTTTTCCCTAAATTATTTTTAAAGCAATCTTCTTTTCTCTGTCTCTATTGTTACTGCCTTAGACCAGTTCTTCTTCATTCTTTGCATGCCCTACGTTAATAACATTCTATCTGTTCTCCATGTTAGTTAGAAATTCTGACATTGTTTTAGTATTCTACCCCCCGCAAAAAAATATATATCAGCCTCCTCATTAAAACTGTCTATTTGTTTTGGTTGAACCACATAAGATTGTCATTTTTATTCATAAAAATTGGTAAAATAATGATAATCTCATATTCAATTTTATATCAAGTTCAACCTCTTAGCATGACAATCAGTAGAATGGCCATGTAATTTCTACAAACTGGGACATTTCTGGGCGTCTCATCCCCACCTATTTCTCTATTTTCATCTCTGGATATCCTCCATTTACCCTCTTAAGGCTTCAGCAATGCCATACTGGCTATAGTTCCCCATAAACATACTGCAGAGTTCCACATCTCTTTGCTATGCATGGGACACTTTCACCTTCTCTTTCATCCCGGCAATCCTCAGTTTTAAATACTCAATGAGGTATCACCTCCTTCAGAAAATTTTCCTGACCACACATGCATACCCCAGCCCAAGGCTGGGAGAGTTACACACATTTAGACCCCCAAAGTCCCTATGCATATCTTTGAGTTTATTGTATGTTATATAGGTGGCTGTTTGCTTGTATAGCTCCCCTTCCAAACTCTAGGCCATGTAATGCTAGGTAAACACTAGGTCCCATAAACAAGGTGGTCTTTACTGTGTCCAATTAAGGATCTGACAACACAGAGACGCTCAAATTTTAGGATAGGCAGCCAATGGGAGAAGTCTCCATTTAGGTTGTTTTGTTGTTTTATTGTAAAGAAAGTACTCTGTTAGCATTGCTTCTTACCATTCAGATTGAAGCCTTGGTTAGGACTGGTGAGGATTTGTCCTCCCCGACTAAGGGTCACTTGTTTATCAAAATCATCATCCAGAATTAGAGTTATAGACTGAAGGCAGACCAAGCCAAGATTCTGCATAAAAATCAAATAACCAAATAAAGAGATGAGAGAGATAAAGAGTCATGGAAAGAAACAAGAACAATAGAAGAGAAAAATGAGAAAAGGGAGTGAAAGAAGAGGAGGAAGGAAAAAAGAATGCACATAGATAAGAATTTCTGATATGTAGAAGGCATAGGTAATATTATATATTAATATTATATATTACTTATATAATAAAGTAATTACTGCATAATGCATTTCATGTAGTCCCATTACTAATAAAATATGTCATTGTATAGTATATTAAAATACCATATATACACATATATTTTATATAGAACATTAAATAATGGTTTTAATTTAGTTCCAATAATTATGTTTTCCATAGCTATAGTAAAGTACCTCTCTAAATTCATATAAGTGACATATTAGACATAAAAGTCAATAAAGAAAAAACATAGGAAGTTATGATTCTATGTAGAAAGCTTATTCAGACTCTAACATATGGCAAAGGAAAAAATCAAACTAGGGGGGAAAGCAAATAAAGTGGTTGAAAATTTTTACTGGAAATAACCATTTTATATTATAGTAATGATTTCTGAAAAATTTTGACTACCTGAGTTAGAGATAGGGAAGATCCAGGTATCTTTATTTACAAATTATTGATGCGTTTATTTGAAGAAAAAACTTAAAATAAATGTTCCTGTATGCTAAGAAATTTGTCATATTTATTTAGGATGATATGAAACTTGACCAATCCTATAAAAATCATCTCTTTAAAATAGTGGTTTGGAAGTAACCAGAAACTTAAGTCTACTGTGTCATTATGCATGTAGTGCTCAAAAAACCTATACATACAAATATTATTTTTAAAAGAAAAAAAATGCCATGAAATATATATTTAATTTAAGACATATTTGTTCTCATACTTTAATATCTCTGAAATCAAGACATATCATATGATCAATAGTATAACAGATTATAAACATTTTTTCTTTCTTTGCAGTACATAGAGAATGATGCATGTTAGCAATCAACGGTGTTTTATTTTTGAAGAAAATAACTATGCCTACTCATGTTACTATTCTTAACCTGGATATAAAATTGGAGTAAAAAAATGAACATTACTCTGGTCATTTTGAGATATTCTTACCTGCTCACAGTGAGCTTTCTGTAAGGTAATTGTGAATTTCTCCTTTCCAGTTGCTTTCACAAGGATATATTGACACATTCCAATAAAAGAATAATGTCGACCATCAAAAGTTGTAAAATGAGAATCACCTACAACAGAACATTGAACTACCAAAAAAAAAAAAGGAAAGAAGGAAAAGGAGGAAAAGAAATTATTTATTCTCTAAAAAGCAGGACAACTTAAGGTAAATAATCATGTATCAAAAAAATAGCTAAATGTTTAAAATTAGTTTGACAAACTTACTAAATTATGTTATTCAATTTAATTTAAAGTTTATTAAATGATAGCTATTTCACATATGTTTTAAGTTTTGTAATATCTTTACTATTTTAATAAGTTTGTACCAAAATTGACTGCTCAAAGCTATCATTTATTCAATTTTCCATTTATCCTCTGACTACCTGGATTTTTAGATGATTACATCTCTCACGATATATGAGATGACATCATAAAAATCAGTGCTATCTTGCTCCTTAATTTAAAGAAAAAAACCTGAGGCATTTAAAAAAAAAAAGTGTTAAAAAGATTACCTGGGCAATCATGCTCAGTGCAGTTCCAAAAGCCACCAACACATACACTAAATAAAATGATAAAATATTAATCTAGTGGTATAGAAAAACTGTATTGTTTGCATCAATATATTGATAAATGTACCAAAATATACAATGTTTATAGGCTCAGAATAATCTGACTTGAAAAAGCTCTCTGCAGAGGTCCAATTAACTGCTAAATTTGTGCTGGCCAGCATCTAAATTATTATTTGCTGTGTGTCATACTTAAAAGTCACTAAAGGTGATACAAAGGGAATACTAATCAAACAAAGAACCTCTGCTTTGGTCCTTCTCTCATTGCTTAAACTAAAAGAGCTCATACACACACAAAAGTATTTGCCTATATCATTAGAGAAATACACATAATGAGTTCTGATTCATACATTATCTCATGCACTACAAATTAAGAAAATTGGTTCTGAAGATCATCAGGCATTGAAGAGAGAAAAGATGTATTTTTATATAAGATAAATTCTAGCTTCTACCAGCCAGAAGATATTAGTTTGGGAGGACAGAGCAGGCTCTGAAAGGCAGAAACTCAAATTGGTATTTAAGAAGAGTTAGTTATCCAAAGCATTTCCATTGTATACACTTACACCAAAGGGGAAGGAGCCTGATGATATTTAGATCTTTGTTTCTTTTTAGGACTGCACTGGAGGGAGCAATCCTTGCCTACAATAGTCTTAGCTAATTCAATAAGAAATTCTAAATGTCTCTAATCATGGCCAAAAATGCAATATGGAGTCACTTTTTAAAGTACTCAATAGAGCCTGGCCAGCATGCCACAGAGCATCAACCTATGAACCAGGAGGTCAAGGTTCAATTTCCAGTCAGGACACCTATGCAAGTTGTCGGCTCGATACCCAGTGTGGAGTGTGCGAGTGTGCAGGAGGCAGCCAATCAATGATTCTCTCTCATCATTAATGTCTCTCTCTCTCTCTCTCTCTCTCTCTCTCTCTCTCTCCCTTCCTCTCTGAAATCAATTAAAAAACATATTTTTTAAAAGTACTCAATAGAGAAGGTCAGGAGAACCATCAATTCTAAGAGTAAAAGTGTGTGCAAATTGCCGAAACTGGTTTGGCTCAGTGGATAGAGCATCGGTCTGTGGACTGAAAGGTCCCAGGTTCGATTCTGGTCAAGGGCATGTACCTGGGTTGCGGGCACATCCCAGTGGGGGATGTGCAGGAGGCAGCTGATCGATGTTTCTCTCTCATCGATGTTTCTAACTCTCTATCTCTCTCCAATCCTCTCTGTAAAAAATCAATAAAATATATATTTTTTAAAAAGTGTGTGCAAATTAGTGATCAAAAATAATAAGAAATACAACATAGGTAAAGATTTTATGAAACTGCCAAGGGAAGTGAGTAGAATTGCATTATAAAAGAATGTGCAAATGTTCCCCCACCCTTGTACCAACTTTAAATAAAATGCAAACTGCGTCTTGGAATTTTTGGAAGAAAATTAGTGATAAGTATATTCTTTTAAACATACGTTATACTAGTATAAAGTTGTCACCCAGCCAGGTCCCCAGAAATAACTGGCTGTGCATTGGTCACATACCATTCGGTGCATTCTTGTTCAATTTTGGAACCAACTGAATAAGCTAATCCATGAAAACTACAGGGGCAACTTTCCAAGGAGATGCAAGTCCCATTTTCCATGATGAGGCCTATTGAAGAAAAATATATATCAAATTCTCAGAAGAAGTAATGAATATTTATTCTTTGAATGTAATAATTTTTTTTAATATATTTATTGATTTTTTAACAGAGAGGAAGGGAGAGAGATAGAGAGTCAGAAACATCGATGAGAGAGAAACATCGACCAGCTGCCTCCTGCACATCTCCCACTGGGGATGTGCCCGCAACCCAGGTACATGCCCTTGACCGGAATCGAACCTGGGACCCTTCAGTACGCAGGCCGACGCTCTATCCACTGAGCCAAACCGGTTTTGGCTGAATGTAATAATTTAATCAACTTTTATTAAATACTTGCTTACACTAGATAATAAAACAGAAATTTCTTTACTTCCAAGGAGGTTTCAAACAACCTTGCTTTGTCTCAATCGGTAGCTACCTTACAAATCTCTACTTCAGTGATTTTCAGTTTTCTTATCCTATGACTTACCATAAAAAACGAAGAGAGTTTATTCTTGGTTTAATCTCTGTTCATTTGCAAATGAGATACTTACACCCTCATAATAAATAGCCAGACAGTGCTACTCAAAGGGCAAGTACAGTGGGAAAGCATTCATTACTTCTCTCTAATGAGCAAAGACGGTTGAGCCAGAATGTAAATGAACTGTGCTACTAAGCACACTGTTTCATCCTGCTGACCTTTTATCTGAGTAAGACTTTCTAGATGAAGGAAGCATTGACTTATATATTTGGTGCATTAATTTATATTCTGGTGCAAACTCCTTATCTCATCAGTGAATAGTAAGAATCAGTTGATGCCTGGCACTGACCTGAGTAGCACTAATAGAACAAAGGATTGAGGTCAACAGATCTGGTTCCAAGCAGTCCTCCCTCATATTAACTGTGTGACAGTGCTAAAATCACTTAACATATCTGGGATTCTTTTTTTTTTTTAATCTGTAAAAATAAAAGAATTTGAGTAAATTCTCAGTGTTCTTTAAAAAGGTCTATTGAGCCGAACCGGTTTGGCTCAGTGGATAGAGCATCAGCTTGTGGACTGAAGGGTCCCAGATTCGATTCCGGTCAAAGGCATGTACCTTGGTTGCGGGCACATCCCCAGTGGGGGGCGTGCAGGAGGCAGCTGATCAATGTCTTTCATCGATGTTTCTGGCTCTCTATCCCTCTCCCTTCGTCTCTGTAAAAAATCAATAAAATATTTAAAAAAATAAAAAGGTCTATTGGTTTAAGAGTCATTCCTAAATTTAAACTCCTCCTGTATGACTTGCTATGTTACTTCTAATTTCAAATGTTAAAGCTGCATCACAACTAAAATCTTGTATTGCCAATTTGTTTTTCTAAAATTGCTCTCATAAATTATTAAATATATATTAAATATTCAAGAGAACAAAAGAATTGCCAGGACTCTAGATTCCAAATTTCCTGGGAAATTTACAAAGCAATAAGCCTTTTTATTAAAGAAAAGCAGACTTTTCTCCTATCACTTCAAGGACCAAATCCTACAAGGGCTGAAAATTGCAACAGCCCTGATGTCCTGGGAGAAAATGTTGCAACTCGATTCTCCACTCACAGGATGCTATTTTCCATGAGTGGAGTCATGATTTCTCTCATGAAACACTTACTTACCATCTGGACAGTAACATCCATCAAGACAGTGGAGATTGCTCCCAAGACATTGTTTCTCAAATGTGCAGGTGGTTGGGCAACAACTGATACAATCCCGGTGGACAAAGCTATCATCACATTTATCAGCTGAAATGGGCAAATGGGAATGCTGTAAGTCAACTTTATTCACCTCAAGAAGATTAGTATTTCAAAAAGTTTGCAAGTTTACCAATGTTTCTGCACCAATAACAAATCCTTGCCATTCATCAGTTTTGAGTACTCAGGGAAGTTTTGAATACTAGAATAAGCCTAACATTAACAAAAGTACACAGGGCTTAGGAAAATAAGAAACCATACTGCATGCTGGGAAGTCATCTCTCCAGTCTTGAATGGGGTAGCCAGCGTGGGAACAGGCTCTAGCATACTCAGTGGCTGCTCTACAATAGGTATCATCATCATCAGTTCTGGAAAGTGAGAAGACAGAGCCAGGGTCACACTGGGGATATTGGCAGAGTCCGCCTCTATGAGCTCCTGATCCCTAGAAATGTTTAGTGTCTGGTGGATATTCCAACAGTAACTGATGTCAGCATGTACATAATATACTATCTATACTAATAAAGGGTAATATGCTAATTAGACTGGACATCTTCTGGGCAACCTTCCGGACATCCTTCTGGACAAAGCCATGGTGGTGGGGCTGAAGCAGAGGCAGTGAGGGGCGATCAGGCAATAGGGGGAGAGCAGTTAGGGGGATCAGGCCAGCAGGAAAGAGCAGTTAGGTGCATCAGGCTGACAGGAAGATGCAGTTAAGCCAGTGGTCCTGGATTGCGAGAGGGATGTCCGACTGCCAGTCTAGGTCCAATCCCTGCAGGCTGGGCTGACGAACCCCACTCCCATGCACGAATTTTGTGTACCGGGCCTCTAGTCTATAATAAATGCAGAAAACAAATAAACATGGGATCCCAGCTAAAAACGCCTAGGTAAATTGTCTTCATCAGTCTTAAAATATTTGACCACTTTTCTTTTGATTCAAGGGTGTCCCTATGCTGAAAAAGATTTCTATTTTAATTCTGACATTCCTCCCGGAATCCTTGTATGTATTTTTTGGCTCCCACACAAAGCATGACAGACCTTGTAGAAATTAATAAATCCCATTACAACAGATAAAATTCCATTACAACAAAAGCTCCAAATATGAAAAATATTTCAAAGACACCATGATTTTGATAGTCTACATGGAAGAATAAAACCAATACTAATTACCTGCAGCAGTTTTGAAATATTGAATAAAAAGCATTTAACTAAGATTTTAAATATTTTTCATTCTTTCAAGTTTAAATTCCTAAAGCTAGTTTCTTTTATAATATTGCCAAGAGTAAATAAACTCTAATTATTTTTTATAATCACTCTAGAAACTCCCCCAAACAAATAGAAGAGGTCAAGCAATTCCCAAAGCAGATCCACACGGTACCTATAAAATGAGTGGGGTTTATAGTAAGAAGTGGCCTTGTTTTCCAACCCAATTCAAACTCAAAATTGAATGGCTAACTATCTTACAAGATAATGACCTTAAGAATGTTGTACTTTGTGAACCTTAGCCTTTTCAGTATCTCTATTGTAGAAGCCACCCATCTCAAATTGCGCTTATCCTGAGCTACTGTAATTGGAGTCATGCAGCTTATCTGGTCCAATTAACTGAGCTTTGAAAGGAAAAAAGGACTGAGCATAAACTCCAGAAACTGAGAAAATATTCTAAACCTCCAGACAAGAATATTCTCTGAAAAACAGGGCAAGCTGAAATGATTCGATTGCTAGAAAGACATGAAGTTTATGATTTCCCTTAAAATATGTGCATGGTTTCCTACAATTAACAGAGGCTTTGAAAGTTAACAAGATAACTCAATTTTGCTTTTCCAACCCGATGCAACTATTATTAAATAGCTACCATTTGTGGTGTCTGCGTTACTCTAGGATCCATGCTAGGCATGCTACACATGGTACCACACGAAAACTCACGACAATCAGGCAGGAAAGAAATTATTATCTCAATTTACTGAGGAAAAATGAGGGGTTTTGTTCTATTGTTAAATGTAAAGTTTAGTAGGAAAATGAGCATTAAGGAGTAGTTGTCTTTAAATCAATTGACTTTGTTGTGGCAGGTCTACAATCATTTCCTTGCTGGTAAGTTTATCATTCTTAGAAGTAGCAACAGGGCTTCCATTCAAGGACTGGAATTGTATCATTCTTCAAATTTCAACGGAGATGTTATCTCCTCTGTGGAGCACTCTCTGATAAAGACAGCAATCTCTCCTCCACGTAGCAGTGCTTGCCTTCAGGACTTGTGTTGTTGCTGGAGCCCTGTTTCTCTGGCCCCCTATAATCTGAGTTCCCAGGACAGGGTCTCTGTCTAAATTGTCTAAATTGTCTCTGTTTCTCCAAGGTGTGGCACAATGCTCAGCGCAGACCAGATGTGTGTTGGATCAAGTCTAATATGCTATCATATTAATTCAGACAGGAAATTAATATGAGTTCAGCAGATTGATAATGCTGCTCTCATGCTATAGGATCCTCGTGAAGTAGTCCTCTACTACATAGCAAATGAAGAGCATCTCCTTTAGGGGAGAGAGAGTGTAGGCGGGCCTGGTCCTAGGTGGCATACTGAGAGGAGTGAAAGGCTAATGGGCTTTCATTCCACCAAACACCACTGACTTCATTTATAATGCCCTTCTATTGGTAGTCGGTGTCTGCTGTGCCCCAAACCTGGCCTCTCCCCCTCAAGCATATCAGACGATTTCAGCCAGGAAAAGATGTTTCTCCATCCTTCTATTTTTATTTACCCTGGAGAAAGCGATTTTATTTCAAAATCCAAAGCCTAAGTCTACCAAAATATCATGTTAATGTCTCAACTATGAAATTTCAGACGAAGTGAGTGCGGCAGGGACTCTTTTTCATCCCCAGTTCCCTTTCTTCTCCTCAGTATTAGACCCTCTAAGTTTTTGCTGGGCATATGGGTGCCCAGCCAAAGAGAGCGTTTCTCAGCAGCCCTTGCTTTGAGGTGTGGTCATATTTCCGAGCAGATTAATTATAAATAAGGCAGTTGTATACTACCTCCCCTCCCCTCTTTTTCCTTACCTTCAATTAACTTAAACCTCTTAACAAGCCATCCAAGATGCCATTTAAGTAGTTTTACTCAACCAAAAATTAGACTGGTCTTTTAAAACAAAGTTCCTATATATCGTTTACATTTCTTAAATTTTAAAAAAATGCAGATTTATTAAAATTTTTTGAGATATTTTTGAAGTCTTACTGAGTTTGTTCCCTAGAAACCACCCAGTCTGTTGTCCTTAACCTGGGAGAGAATGCAGGAGCCTATGACCTTGGTTGGGAAAAATATTAAATGTTTATTTTCACTAATCTCCAAATGAAATTTAGCATTTCCTTCGATTATACATTTAGGAAACATGTCACAATGTTCTTAGCAGTATCTTAGATTTTTTCACCGATATATCTCATACATTTCTTAAATTTTAAAAAAATGCAGATTTATTAAAATTTTTTGAGATATTTTTGAAGTCTTACTGAGTTTGTTCCCTAGAAACCACCCAGTCTTGGTGTCCTTAACCTGGGAGAGAATGCAGGAGTCTATGACCTTGGTTGGGAAAAATATTAAATGTTTATTTTCACTAATCTCCAAATGAAATTTAGCATTTCCTTCAATTATACATTTAGGAAACATATCACAATGTTCTTAGCAGTATCTTAGACTTTTTCACCAATATGTCTCATATGTCATTTTTTCATGTTTTAATTTCTCATGATAATTGTTGCAGCTATCTCAAAATATTATTTACACTCATCACCAGATCAAATTACAGTAGTTATTAGACCTGAAATGCATGTAGAAAAGTCCTGGTATCAAAAAATCATCTCGCTTACTATATTGATAACCCTGTTTCAATATAGTTTCCATTGTAAACTTATGCTGTGCATTTAAACATTACTTTGAAAAAGAGTCTACAGACATTTCTTGATGCCCAACATGGGTCAGTGGCATAAAAAATACTTAAGAACTGC